>NC_139344.1:62673406-62825906 GCF_055883805.1 Amblyomma maculatum
GTATGAGGATAGAACGATTGACATATCTGTGGTTTGAGGCCGACTCGGTTCCGCGATGGCCGCTTCGGCACCGCCAGGGACATACAGCAGTGCGAAATACGAGGGGTACAAGATACTTAAAAAAAAAAAAAAAGCCGACAATGGGTTTCGTTACTGTTTACCACAAAAGTTTTGCGAAAAAGCGCGCCGTCATTTTTTCATTTCATTTCAGTTTTTTTTTTCCCCTTTGTTGGAACGCGACGGTGACCAGAACGCAACCGGAGGAGAAGAGCAACAACCGCGCGCGCGCGCGTAAACACGCGCTGAAATGCAGCGCGGAGCACGCGACATGGGTTTCATGCAGCGCGAAGTAGACGACGCGGCCTCGCTGCGTGGAGGTTTTGCCGACGTCTCTATGGAGGGCGCTGGAGCACAAAGCGGTGCAGCGCCCCCTGGCCCAGGTTGCCTCTCCTTTGGTTTGGTTGGTTCACAGGAAGGGAAAGGCGCAGTATCTGTCACACTTGCTCTGTGGACACCTGAACCGCGCCGTAAGGGAAGGGAGGAAGGTAGGAGTGAAAGTGGAAGGAGAGAGGGGGGAGCCGTAGTGGAGAGCTACGGAGTAATTTCGACCACCTGGGGATCTTTAACGTGCGCTGACATCGCACAGCACACGGACGCCACTTCGTTTCGCCTCCATCGAAACGCAGCCGCCGAGGTCGGGTTCGAACCCGGGAACTCCGGCACAGTAGTCGGGCGTCTTACCACTGCGCCACCCCGGCGGGGCACTCCTTTTTTTTTTTTTTCTTTATTTCCTGGCTTTGGTTCATACCTTATACAGTGGAGGTCCGGGCAGAGATGTCTTGAAGAGAGTAAAGAAAATGCAGGTGTCGCCAGGAGCTAAGACATTTTTCTTTAAATTACACACCGGAACATTATCAGTAAAGAAGTTTTTGGAGGAAAGGGATTTTTTTTTTTTTTTTTTTTTTTTTTTTTTACCGGCGGGGCACTCCTTTAGGAGAGAAATTTCCAAAACCAATGGCTTCATCTCAAGCATAACTTGTTCCCCTGACCTGTTTCCCTCAGCAGGCCAGGGTAGCAGCCGATAAACCGGCGTTTTGGTTTCGAGGTGCACATAGCTTTACTTACATGGCTAGAAGACTTCGTGTACCGGTGAGAAATATGGAATGATATCGTTTTCGAATAAGGATCTGAGAACCCTGGGCCCCTTAGAGCAGTATATTGTAGGCACTATAGAGCAAGGCTAAAGTGAGCTAGAATGGGGTAGTGGGCTCACGGGGGCTCCTCTGACGCAGTGTATGTTACATGCACTAGGTGGCGCCACCGGAGACTTCAATGTAGCGCTCTGCTGGTTGAGGGGTTGCGTTCGTGCGACCGCGGCCTTCTCGCTTTAGAAAAACGCACCGTCTTCGTCCACACTTTTTAGGTTTGCACGTGGTAGCTATGCAGAGGTTGGATATATTAGCAAGTTGTGCTACTACTGGTGCTATACGATGAGCTAAGAGGTTTCTAACTGCAAACGCGCGAATGCGAATACAGAGACACATAGGTTTGCGCGGGTAACGTGTAGAGCTGTATTCGTATTCCTAATAGGCGGCAGCTGTCAGCATCTTTTTGTCGCCCCTGCCTTTTGGATCGTGAATTTACTGTGGACGCTGTTTATGGAACATAAAAATTGCCACAAGTCATTATTGAACACATCTTAAAAGTCAACGTAGAAAGACGGGCTAGTTGGTCTTGATAAGTAGAGTGCATATTTTGGCAGCGTAAAATTAAAGACAGGACTAAAGGAGAAAGACAAGGGAGAAACGCTTCAGCGTTTGTCCCTTGTCTTTCTCCTTTAGTCCTGTCTTTAATTTTACGCTGCCAAAATATGCACTCTACACATCTTAAAAGCTTGCAGTTGCGCATCCTCCGTCCATTATCAGCAGTTTAATATCTGAAAATTTTCAGATAACTGCACAATTGCGAATTCGCTGTATTCGTGTAGACAGTGTTCAGATCGATAGCGAAGGACCTGACAGGAGCTCTAGGAGTGTGAAAACAAGCATTTAGTAGGCATCTCGGGTTGATGAACGGCGGCTCAACTGCTTCCTTGACAAAAAGTACACCCGTGTTAATCTTCATTGAGAGAGGCGAGGCGTATATATATTTTAAGCATCAGATTTCTCGCTGGAGCGTGTCTTTTACAACTCCGAGTGCATCAGTTTATTTGCTGCCCAAATACAGTTCATGGCACGAAAAAAAAAACAAAAAAGCTCAGTGAACACATATTTTAGAGAACCACGGCGCAAATTTAAGAAGACACAAGAGAGAAAAGGACAGCACATGCTCACATGGTATCCTTTTATTTCTTGTGTTGTCTTCTTTGCGCCGTATAGTGTTTCTCGAAAATATGCATGTTCACGGAGCGTTTTTATTTCGTGCCATATGAACTGCATTACGAACACAAAAAAGAAAAGGACAACGTTTGTCGTGTCCGTTTTTTGTTTTCTTGTGTTGTCATCTTTGCGCCGTGTACAGTGGTTTTCAAGTCATGAATGATCGCCCCACAGGCCGTCATATTTTCGAGCTTGCTCGAGAAGCTGTAAAGCTGAACTGATAATAGCTGAGTCCCCATTGTTGCGGAAGTTTGTGCCGAGTAACTCTGTGACGCCGCGTTAGCAGGCCTGTACAAGCTTCGCAATTCAATTTCACTAGACTCTATTTAGCAACATAGTACTGTGAAATATTAGCCTATAATCACTTCAGCTATAAATACTGGCTGTGGTCAACAGATATACCAGCGCATTCTTGACGCCTATAGTAATGCGTTGAATGAAGTTATTTCCTAACTACTGGTCCTCCTTTTTGTTCACATTCGTATTTGGCTTTGTGCTTCTCTTTGATGCAGCATGTCGACAATCCGGCTATCTGGCCCTGCTTGCACGAATTCCCCTGGCTTATTGTTTCCACAAGGCCATAGAATAAAATACAACTGAAAAACTAGGCTGGTATACGTGTCATTGATGTGATCAGGTAATCGTGTGTTAATATCCATTAGGGAGGATTTATATTTGCTCCCATTATTTTCCAAGAGCCACATATCTTTCGATTCGTGCTTGGCGCCTTTCCCGTAAGCGTGTCCGGCAGCCTAGCACAATTGTTTTGTCATCGGGGTGGCATCTTCGTATCAGAAGTCACAATTCGTTGGGTCACATCGCCCACTGCAAAACAAAACCTCCGCAATGGCGAGAATACAACAACGAAGGGGAATGCAGGCAAAGGCACGCGCGGTGCGCTGCTGCATTGAAGGCGGCGGTGGCGGCCCACTGCGGAGGCGCGCAGAACTAGAATCTGCTGACATAGACGGCGTCATCGCAATGTATGGCGCCGGCTGAGAAGTGAGCCCACTACCCAATTCTAGCTCACTTTAGCAGGGCTGGTGGCTTTATAAAGTCCGAACCGTCCAGGAGATTCGAACTAGGGCACGCTGTTGGCGTGTTTTTTTTTTTTTTTTTCTCTCAATTATCGCTATGGTCTTGTCAGGCGTAGAAAGATGATTTGACTCCGCTGTGGAACCAATTGTGACATACATAGTGATTAGATAATATGCATTTGAAGGAGCTATTGAAAGCCGACATTGACGGGACCCGCTTCTACAGTGATCAAGAGATTTTGTTCCTGGGCAAGTTGGTTACATTCCATATTTAATATTTATAGGCGCGAATAACACGAGACAAACACAGTGAAGACTACGGGACGAAGCGCAACTCCCAACTACTTTATTAAACACACGAAACATACATGTGTGTCACTAAAGCACGAGCTGGCTTTCTTTTTGATATAAAATGCTTCAATCAGTTCCCTAGCTGTCTTGTGCCTTACGAGAATGCTCACGTCAGAATAACATGGCTCACAATGCGTGCCTTCCTTCGTTTGTTCCACAGTGATGTTGATCGTGGCAAAGTAATGGCTTGGGTGCACTTCTTGCATGAGCACCCCGGTCTGTAGCCTGCGGAGGACGCAGCGGAAACACTGAGAAATGCACGAATGAATTTGCCAGTATTTAAGGAGGTGCGTGGACGATTTCATCGATTTGAGCTGAAGAGATCAAATCATTCTCCTTTTTCTGCCTTCAGATCTCTTGTACTGGACACTTACGTTTAATGCGGGTGTTTAATACAGTATTTTCTCTCAAAAACTGCACACCGAGACAAGAAAATGGCAATGGAGGCATAAGGCGACAGGTTGATGATAGCGGGCCAAAACTTTGAAAGTCCACCGCCGCATTTCTTCTTTTGTCTATAGCGATGAAAATTGAAGGCTCGTTCACACATTATCTTATCTACCTATTCACGTGTTAAGTCAAGTCATAAACGCTGGATAGATTGAGCTCGAAAATAACAAGTGGTATTTCCTCTCAAATTATCAGCTGGAGACGTACAGCCTTTAATCAAAAGTGTATAGCCCAGGGGGTCCGCTTCTGAGCCGTGTACTGTCGCTAATTTAGCATTAGTGGAGGTCCTTCCCATTGCAGAGGGTAGGGCTAAAAATCTTGTTACCGTCAAGAGATTCGGAAACGTAGGAAATGCATTACAAGCCGCACGAAGTGGCTCAGAAGCAGACCCCCCCCCCCCCCCCCCCGGGCTCTACACTTTTGACAAAGACTGTACATGGACGGCGAAGAGAGAGAATACGCACACGAATGTAGCTAACAACTTTACTACGTAAAGGAACACATGGGGTATAGAAGCAATTTCGACTTCTTAAAATGTAACTAAAATACGCCGGTAAGTGAACAAGTGCCCGGAAAAGGCGTTTAAATGACCGGGAACAGATATAATGAAAAAAAAAAAAACACATCCAAATGAGAGCCCTTTACGGGCCCGTCCACTAAAAAAATAAAAAAAAAAGGAAAAAAAAATAATGAAAACTACAAATAACAAAGAAACCAAGACAAAATAAGTGTATTTCGTCTGTTATTTCAACTTATTTGTAGCTTTGGTTGTGTAGAAATGAGCTCTAAAATAAAGGACTTTAATAAAGGAAGGTCACTTTAACATTTTTACGCGGCACGTATCCCCGGTCGTTTGAATATCTTGGCTGCGCTTGTTCAAGTGCCAGTGTATTTCGATTAGATTGCAAGATGATGCTGTGATTGCTCATAAATGCCGTGAATTCCTTCAATGGAGTTGACAGTCTGCATTCGTTTTTCGCTTCTGCCTCTTCCCCGTCCATATCTTCTTCACGTAAAACTCGCTATCTGTCTGAAATGAAGCAACCGGCCCAGCAAGTTTAGTTATACTATTTTCTCCCGTCAATAAATGTGCACATGCCCACTTTTTTTTTTACATATATTTCGCTGTATCTGCGAGAAATGGGGACCACAAACTTAATACGCATAGCATAAATATTTGGGGCGCACAATTCAGTGGCGGAAGTTTGCCTTGCATACAATAATATCATTTATTTTAAATTGTGTCCATATTAGTGGACACAGTGCCTGGGAGGGATAATAAATGCCAGCAGGTGACAAAGAAACGTAATTATCAACAAAACAGAATTCATAGGAAGAAGCCCGAAAGTGCTGGCTCCGCGTCCTCTCTCCTTTTAGTCGTCTCCATCAAATGGAAGAGAGAACAAAGCACGCTGATGATCGTAACCGGGACAGTGCGCCAAGAAGCCCTTCCTTACTTATAGGCAGAGTACTGAGGGCAGACTAGCAAAGCCGTTTCACTTGGGCCGCGGAAGCTGAACCATGTCTCTGCATTTTTATTTCACGCGCCATATGAATCATGAACGGTATCTTACCGTATCCATCACGAGGAGGATATGTAGCAGCTGTACCACACTATGAGGCGTAAACATAGAGCTAGCGAAAAGTGTTCGACTTAAATTGAGGATAACGCGCAAAGGGCTATGGAACGAAGGAATGATAGCTGTAAGGTTAGGAGACGGGAATCGTGCAGAGTGGGTCAAGAGACGGAATGCGAGTTACTAATGTTCTATAGTCGAAATCAAAAATGAAAGATGGCTTAGCTCTGCTATGCCTGGATATACGTAACTAAAAGCAGTGACTACCTCGGAATCAGAAGAAGTTAATTTCTCCAGTCTTCTGCGCCGTTCGCCAATAGCTAAACTCTCCTTGGCTTCCATGTCACCGGCGTTCTATAATTATTTTACAGGAAAGGAAAGTGCGCATCTGTCACTCGCGGAAGGCAAGAAGCGCCGCCCGGTGGCGTTGGAGCGCACTCTTTCCCGCTTGGTCCTTATAGCGGATGGCAAATGGGTGACGTCACATTCTGGACGTCACTCTAATTGAGTGACGTAACTAATTTAGTCTTTTGTATTTTCAAATTGGGCGCCAATCACAATATCTGTCACTCGCGGAATCCCGCTAACCAACACTAACATTCAGCAGTCCAGACACTTTTTGAAAAGGTCGATGGTTCCACCTACCAGGAAGGTTACACCAACACTCAACGTAGAGTGCATCGATCATCCACTGACTTGAAAGAAGACTTCGTCTTTCAAGATCACGCCAACTACCGAGTCTATTTTGATTGATGTCCAAGGCCATTTGAAACGTGAAACTCTATTCGCTGAATCACCTCTCGGCTTTATCGCTGATCCTGTCATCGAGCTCAAAATGTAGCAAATGGGAAGTCCCCCCCCCCCCCCCCCCCTCCGTGCATACCGGTGCCCGGTTTCTCATTACTTGAGTCGACTTCTCGTCTGATGAAGCCCGCTACGCCAAGACATCGCGCGGAGTCTAATCAGAGTGATGATTGTGATGATTTTTATTTGTCTCTGCTTGATGCCAGCAGCCACCGAACTGCGGCAGCCGTTCTGTTTGACACACCATTGGAAGGTGGGCATTTCCACCAGGGACCAATCCAGACGGGGCTTTCCCAGAGTATAAGGAAATGATCGGGCCAGTTACGAGAGTTGAAAGGCAGACAGAGGCTTCGGTGGTTTCTTTAAAATAGTATTTCGGTAAGCTAAAGTAAGGATACGTCAAATGATCTAAAGTTATTGAGCCACTGCTCGAGGTAGTACACCAATGTGCGATTATTCAAACTAATTGAGTATCTCGGCTTGCTGAAGTACGAGACTGACACGGAGGAACTACTTCTTCAACGCAGCGAGAGCGACCTCACAAAACAACATAACGCACAGACAACGAATATTGTTGAAAAAGTACCCATTGGATTAAAGAAAGCTGAAATATGTATAGTGCTCACGAGATATACACAGACTTCCTCGAAGAGCTCTGCAGTACAGCCTCCCAAAAGAAAAAGCGAGATTGGGACTGTTACATTTGGTGTCGCGTGCTCAACCCACCGCTGACGCCAGTTGTTAGGTTTGGGTCGCGAGCGCCGGGGTAGCGTACCGCTGCGGCGCGCGGCCTCTCGGTAGCGTTGGCCTGGCGGCTCCGTGGACGGCGGACGGCATCAAAGGTGCCAGCAAAGACGAGGCGTCTTTTAACGAAACAACCTTTACTACAACATTGTGAAGATACGGGCAGAGAAGCTGACCCGGAGAGAATACAGACACTCTCACACAGCTGGTGTCTAGCGTCGTCTCAACGGCGCGTCAAAGTAGTCTCCGTCCCAGCGGAGTCGGCCGCTGCTTTTTATAGGTTTTCCCGTTCACAGGGAAAGGGTAAACCCACACAGGAAAGGGAGAGCCAAACATGTTGGTTCACGACGAATGACTCAATCGCAGGTGTTCCGACCTCATCTCCTCCACCTCCTGCAGACAGGAGAGGGCGACGCACTTTCCCTCGAGCTCCAGGCTTGGCCAGCTTTTGCACACACACGCACGCACACACATTTGGCGCGTGGCAGGAACACGCTGAGACTTGTCGGCGGGAGGAAGCGTTGCGCGGCCGATGAACGGCGTCGAAATGGCCGATCCGCTCGCGGTTCTGCCTGTTGCTATGCGGTGGCCGCGTCAGCTGTCCCACTTGTCGGTGGAGAAACGTAACAGACTGCCCCGCCGGGGAAGGGAGATCCCGAAGGGCAGGGGACTGCATCCGCTGTCCGGAGGGATCGGGATGTTGCTGCTAACCGGGGTCGTCCGACTCTGTTTCTCTTGAGCCAGTCAGCCTGAAGAAGTTCTTGGCAAGTCCGGGTTTCCAAGGCACTCTGCAACTTGTCTTCAGGAGAGATTTCTGGCAACCTACAGCATCACAACCACGCTAAAAACTCAACCGGTCAGCCAGCAAGCACGGCACAAACTTCACTAAGTTTTGCCAGACTATTTCCCTCTTATGCCCCCATCTACATTAAAGGGCAGCCTAGCAGCACTTGGAACGCGTCCACAAATTTGAAAATCGCATTTTCAAAAAAAGCGCTTCAAACAAAGATAATACAATACAAAGGTTCAAAATCCTATGCCAGGAAGAAAAACACCAAGAAGTGAATACAGGCTTCTTCTCAAGTTATGGGCTTCGACTTAAGCCATCGGCATTACCATTGAGATCACCTTTTTCACTAAAGCTTCGGCTGTCCGTTTCACGGAACAACCGTACCTTCCTGTTTCTGTGCAAAGAAACACATGAGCATAAGTCACTCACTTTCCTAAACAACCTATACCTCTCCTTACGTGTGGTGCACCAGTCACGCATTTTCTGGGCACGGGCGCATTTGTGCCTTTGGGATAGTCGCTTTCTCTTTCGCGATAGCTTACACTTGCTCCATTCTTTCTCGCGCCTGCCTTTCCGTTTTTTTCTACGGCAGCACTGGAACACAGGCGTTTTGCTTTCTTTTCGCAATCGTATGAGTGTCCTCTCCTTACGATGGCAGCAGTCTTTATCGCGCCTGCCCTTTCGCGTTTTTCGTCGGCAGCACGGGAATACTAGCCTTCTGCTTTCTTTCTGCAATCGTTTGCTCTCCCTACGATGGCAGCATTCTTTCTCGCGCCTGCCTTTCCGCGTTTTTCGGTGGCAGCACTTGAATACTCTAGTCCTACTTTCTTTCGGCGCGAGCTCTGGCAAGCTAGCGGTAACCGGAGCTAGTAGGACACCGGTGTCGTCTGAGTGGTCAAAGTGCGGCGCCGCGTCTGCATCGCGGCCAGCAGCGCATGACTCACTTTCCGTCAAGTCCGAACGACAACTGCTCACGCCAGCCCTCAAGCTAGGCATTTCCTCTGGCGGCGCCGCGGCTGCATCGCATGACTCACTTTCAGTCAAATCCGAACAACCGCTTATGCCAGCCCTCAAGCTAGGCATTTCCACTGGCTCGCCACTCACGTTACACGGGTCCTCCGATGAGCCGCATCGCTCAGCGTTAACCGGCGCACGATCAAGCTCCGTCGACAGCTCGGGCGCTTCGGATAGCGTGAGGGTCATGTGTGCTACGTCCGCGTTCGCACTGGGGTTGCTTTCGCGAATACAACCTAGCGTGGTATTGGGGCACGAACGATTCTGACTTTGCTCTGGTCGTTCACTGTCGCCTTCGCAAGTCTCGCTCTCTACAGCGGACGCGCACTCCTCGTCAGTCTGCCCTGGCTGATCACAACTCGCGGGCTGCGCAGTTTCCCTGATCGGCACTTCGTTTTTCTGCGTGCCCTGCTCTACTATGAAGCTGATTTCGGAAACCGAAATTCTGTTATTTCCTAGCTGGTTTCCTTCTCCGCCACGCTCTACACAAGCTTCTGCACTGAGAGGCGGTTCAGCTATTACCAGTTCCCCACTCTCATGTGATGGAACTGTATCTCCTACAGCTACTTGGGTCGGCATGCAGTTCACCTCGCTTAACGGCGTCACTTCGGACTTCTCGCCGATTAAGCCTGTGCTAACCGTCTCAGCTAGTGGCTCGACCAAGGTAACACGATGCTCTTCTGTTACAGCCTTGGTCGGCTCGCTACTGCGGTCACATTGCTCGGCCGCTTCCCCAAGCTGTTCCTCACAGTCCGATGCAAGTTCGATTTGCTCCGGAACTTCCGCACTGTCTAGCCATTCGCTTACAGCGGCTTTCAACTGATAGGCCAAATCAAAGTATGCCTCGTTACAATGTTTCTCGCTCTCATATCTCTTCCGAAGATCCTGAGGCGTTATCTGATATCGTATCAGCAATGACTCTTTTAGTTCATCGTAATTTTTCAAGCGGTCGCCAACCAATCGCTTGATTTCTTCCGACGCTTCAGCGGAGAGAAGAGCTACCAACACCTGCGCCCAACTATCTCGCTCGAAACGTTTACTTCTGCAGACATTCTCGAAGTCTGCCAAATACTCGGCCACATCCTCGGCAATGAGGAACGGTGGCGGACCATCTCGCGGTATTGAACCGTTACACTGAATGGCATTGCAAGCTTTAATCCTTTCCACGCTCATTCTATGTGCTGATATCTCCAGCTGCATCAGTTTCCTTACGCGGGCGTCCTCTTTCTCGAAACGTTCCCTACGTTCGCGCATCTCTTTCTCGTGACGTTCTCTACGTTCACGCATCTCTTTCTCGTGACGTTCACGTTCCTCTTTCTCGTGACGTTCTCTACGTTCACGTTCCTCTTGACGTTCGTCAATGATCTCAAGGCATTCCAAAAGCTCGTCATCTTCAGCTTCCAACTCAAGAATAGCCTTTAACACTTCTAGTTTTCTGAGTTTGTCTGACAAATTCAGACCCAACTCCTCCGCAAGCTCCAGCAATTTCGGTTTGCGCAACGACTTCAAATCCAAATTCATGGCTGTTCCGAGTGCTGCCTTCTCTACTGCCCACTATTGCCTTGCTGCAATTAACCCAGCAACAACGACAACACAATTACCAGCTCTGTTCTCTACTTAACAAAAGCCTGGCAAAACTCAGTAGAAGAAAGTCCCGCACTCACCAAACCTCGCAGCCAAGAATCCAACGCAGTCGTTCCGCTGCAGGCAACCAGTCATCACACAGGGCTCGTTGCACTGCTCCCGCCTTTTCCGCTGAGCTGCTTTGATTCACGAGTCACGCCTCGGACATCTCCGCTCTTCCCACCAGATGTTGCACTTCGGTCAGGCCTGGCTCGTTTCACCGACCACGGTCACTGCTTGGTCGTCCTCGTCTCTCCGCTTTCCGCTGTTCACCAGTTGTTGGACGACGGTATCGCCTGGCTCGTCCCTCCAACCACGGTTACGGTTTGGTCGTCGTCGTCCCACCGCTGTTCACCAGTTGTTACATTTGGTGTCGCGTGCTCAACCCACCGCTGACGCCAGTTGTTAGGTTTGGGTCGCGAGCGCCGGGGTAGCGTACCGCTGCGGCGCGCGGCCTCTCGGTAGCGTTGGCCTGGCGGCTCCGTGGACGGCGGACGGCATCAAAGGTGCCAGCAAAGACGAGGCGTCTTTTAACGAAACAACCTTTACTACAACATTGTGAAGATACGGGCAGAGAAGCTGACCCGGAGAGAATACAGACACTCTCACACAGCTGGTGTCTAGCGTCGTCTCAACGGCGCGTCAAAGTAGTCTCCGTCCCAGCGGAGTCGGCCGCTGCTTTTTATAGGTTTTCCCGTTCACAGGGAAAGGGTAAACCCACACAGGGAAGGGAGAGCCAAACATGTTGGTTCACGACGAATGACTCAATCGCAGGTGTTCCGACCTCATCTCCTCCACCTCCTGCAGACAGGAGAGGGCGACGCACTTTCCCTCGAGCTCCAGGCTTGGCCAGCTTTTGCACACACACGCACGCACACACATTTGGCGCGTGGCAGGAACACGCTGAGACTTGTCGGCGGGAGGAAGCGTTGCGCGGCCGATGAACGGCGTCGAAATGGCCGATCCGCTCGCGGTTCTGCCTGTTGCTATGCGGTGGCCGCGTCAGCTGTCCCACTTGTCGGTGGAGAAACGTAACAGGACTCTGCAAACGCGATTCCAGATGATGACACATCGGCCAATGCAGACACTGCGAAAAAGGCCAAAGAGAACCACGAAGAGCCTGGCTCCGATGTTGCTAAACATGAGCAAAGAGAGAGCCGTGTTGCCCTGCGAACGCGTCAACAGTGCACGCAGTTTCACAACAAAGGAAACGGCTCTTCGAGCAGCATGGTGTTGTGGCATCTGTGTCGCGAGCACTGGGGGAAAACAAGGTCAGCTCGCAAGAGAGAGAGAAAGAGAGAAAAAAAAAAAAAAGACGAAGCCGGAGACCATTCGTTGTGTTGGTTTCGCAGGCTGCGCATGTAGAACTTTGCGCTGCAGCTATGCACTCTTAGCTTCCAGCTTCAGCAGATTCCTGATATGCGCCTCATCATAGGGGCCGCTGCTTGTTGAAGATTAGCTCATGCGTTTGCACGAGAAACGAGTTTGGTCTGTGGTGCGCAAAGGGAACTGAGAGTCACATTGGCATCAGGAGGATCGGGATTAAACACAGTTAGACGTGGCCTCGTGTCGGCTACAAGGGAGGAAGACTTGTACTTGTGGCTATGGACAACGTTAAGAGCCGGAGCTTGCTCCAGTTTCTTGAAAACAATAGGCTACACGACTTACTTTATTTTTAAGACAGCCTCATTCTATGCCACATGACAAAAAGAAAACCTCGACAAATTTAAGCAAAGTGCTTTAGAACTCTCCCCATCTTGCATAACTCTACCGTATAGCAATCGATATATCCACATATGCTCCTTCGGCAGGCCTGCAGTTTTTTGCCCTTTATTTTCAGAATGCTGACTTCATTGGTTTTTTGTGGCACTTTTAATTACTTGTGAGCGCAGGCAAACTTCAGAAGCAAAATTTTATTACGCATCGAAGCTTTGCCTTTTTTTTTTGTTCTCATGAACGTGTGCATAAAGGTATCTTAGAATATTGCACAGATGCCTTGCAATTATTCAAAAACTCACCCTGTTGGCTTTCTACGGCAGTCTTAATTATTCGCTGTGAGTGCAGGACAAGCTTGAGAAGCTGTAACGCATCGGAAGTATTTCGATTCATACAGTACCTTTCAATACCCCGAAGTTGTCTCGCAATAAAATATGTGCCTGAAAGCTGGGCTTATACTTTTTAGCATCATTCTCCAGAAAATCTGGCACCGCCTTTGCTGTCGCCGTTGTGATAAAAAAAAAAAAGAATCACGACAACGCCTCTGGCAGGTGTTAATTGGCAGGTGGCCAGTGTTAGGTGGCATTTATTGATCGGCGGGTTGAGGAATGTCACAAGTCAAGTGAGCCAACTAAGCTTCATCCTGTGAGATTTGAATCCTACAATCCGGGACCTCAGGTCGCGAGTCATACAAGTGCTTGGGGCTCTCCAAATACCGCTATCTTGGTATGTCATCGCGCATTGTATCTTGCATATCTTGCATCAGTGTATGCCTTCGAAGTGATGAACGCATTTTTCAGGTTTGGGAATTGAAGAGCATTGTAGAATGAGCAACGACGCGGTTTCTTTCTTTTTGTTTTTGTATTTGTATCTCGACTTGTGGTATCGTTCCGCTGCTGATCGAGTCCTTGAGAGCACGGGCCATTTAGCGCTGTAATCAGTGGCATACATGCGTTAAATTACATTTGCTAACACTTTCTGCACGAGAGCTGCGCCAGATTTAGATGCCTTCTGCTGGAAATCTTAGCCGAAAAAGGAACCGTACATGGATGCTTGTTTGCGGTCTCTATGCTCCTCTTTCCACAGACATCAGCCTTAACAGCTGCTGTCGGACCGAAGAGGGAGATCTTAAAAGCTGCTTCTAGTGTTCAACACAAAAGGCATTCTACCGGCAAGGCAACGTCGCACACTCTGGTGCGTCCAGGGGTTTTTTGTTCCGCTGACATTTTTTGACAGTGACGAACTTGAATATGAAAGTTTAGTGCTTTTATTCTTTTCCTCACAATGTTTTCTCTTCACTGCTCAGATTCTGAAATTTGGCGGTTTTGAAGTTCACAGCATCGTCATCTTCAGATAAATACGATAGAATCTAACATTCGAAGGTACAATCACTGATGCTCGATCACGCGTTAGTGCTCTATGGTCTTGAATTCGTAAATATATTTGACATATCCTGTGCCCTATCATCTTTCATTTGTATAAGTACGTATCACTGATATTTGAACAAGCTATTTTGATATCACTAATAAACATTTTTGTGCTATCTTCATTTGACACCATACGGCAGTTACAGAGACGCGCAACGTGGCAGACAACACCACATGCATAACAAATTGGAAAGTCGTCACGAGTGCGCCAAAGGTCCGTCGCAGGAACGGGGCAAACGTGTCGGACCCGACTGCTCCTGATGGCGTCGTCGTACGTGACTAACGTGAGCGGCGCCGCAACAAGGGCCAGGGGACGAACAGGTGGTAACACTTCAGAACCTTGCTCACGAACCACAGTCTGAGGGATCGGGAATGCAGTGAATCAGGGACAGGTGCAGCCAAAATGGAAAGCGAGTTACGCTGCATGGATTTCCTTGCGAAGTACTTCGTATCCCTTAAACGTGTGAATATGTCCGCAACGGTGTTAGGGTTCAGGGCGACAAACATCTGGAATGCGTTAGTCTCCATGCCTTAAGAGGGCTCACCAGCTCTAAGGCAACTCAAATTTGAAATTTGTTTGCGATAGATGGCAGCACCTAAGCACCACAAAAAAGGAGGAAAGTTCTATTCCCCGTCCAGGTGTGTAGATTGCACCATGACGCGAAAGGCCGTACCACAAAACACGCAAGGGTAGAATAACGGGCTAGTTGGAACTTGGTAGTTCATCTTGGAAAAACAAAAACAAAAAAGTGCACTTCTGAGACATGGACAAAGAAAGAAACGGCTACACAGCGCCGTGGCACTGTTTATTTCTTTGCAGTTGTTTTTTTTTTTTTTTTTTTTCATAAAGCACGTTCGTTTGTGTTTCGGTCCTTTACTTCGAGATTTCCATGTACCATGCGTCAGGCTGGGTATTCCTTTGCGTACTCTTTGGCGTTCAAGCACCCGCTAACGTTTACCTGATCTATGGGGCAAGTTTCTTTTCCTCCTCCGCACAATGCTGAAACCTGTCATTTTTATTGGTTGCGTGAATGCGTACCCAGTATTTATGATAACACTTCTGCTGGGCTATGCTTCTTCGGCTCAAAAGGCGTCTGAATAACCGTCTACCGTTGCAGGCATTCGTTGCCTGCTCAGTTCAGCTAAATCGGCACAGTTGAAGCGAGCAATCTCCTAGAATGGGCGCAAAGTAAGCAGAGGGCTAGATAGACAGCAGTTCATATGGCACGCTTTGACACAACTGATTGTCCAGCAGCGCTTCTGAAATAAACGCGAAGCTATCGTGAGCTGTCGTAGCAAAGAACCGTTGAAAAGTTGAAATTGAAGCAATTGAAAAATTCTGAGTGAATTCCAGGTACAGCGTGTGGAAAATTGTTATGTGTTAAAATTCGCGGTCATTTTACATTCCCTAGAGACCAAGTTGCGTAGAGTGCGGCGGTTACGATAAAAAAGGAAATCATCCCCTACATTGTTCTCAGAATATGTGCTTCTTCGGCTTCCATAAGCTAATATGGGTGCTTCAACACTGCTTTCTGACGCGGTCGTTTACATTTACGCCGTTACCACAGTTTGCAGTCGTCCACATTAGAAGCTACTGCTTGCACCCGGTGCTCTCACAGATGCAAAAGTTTATAGCCTGATTAAATTACTCCAAGCCGACGCGTCAATGAGGAGCATTAGCAAGCAGTGTGGTATATGGGAGCTCCGCCCCGCGCAATTATACACTCTATTTTGGTGCCCGTTTCAAGCGGATCTAGGTCTGTAATGCATGAAGGATGATTCAGTCAGTAATCACGCGAGAAACCTCCTTGGTTAGTGGGGCATAACGAGAGAAAGAAGATGGCTACACAGTATGATAGAGCACGGAGAGCACTGAACAAGGGTTAAGGAGGATCCTCAATTCGCAAGCCGAGCCAACATTTCGACAAGTGGACTTGTCCAGACGCACACAAGTCCACTTGTCGAAACGTTGGCTCGACTGGCGGACTGAGGCTCCCTCTCAACCCTTGTTCAGTTCTCTTTCATACTTCTTGGTTAGTACATTTTACATGCTTAGAGGACTGTCTGAGAAAATCTGAAAGTCAGTTACTCGGCAGAGCGGCCATGCTGCCCTTCCCCGTGGCAGCATGGCCTATTCCAGGGTCAGAGATTAGAATCTATGATGAGCCAGGAGGATAGCTGCTATACGATAACCACATCTAGCGCATTTTTTTTCTCACGTTTCTATCGCGTGCTGCTGTATAAATAAATGAATATCTCCGAACGCACTTTTGCTAATACATAGTTCATGATAAAACATCTCAGCGTACCCGAAATCACTCGCAACTTCGCTTCGCCGTCTTGGAGCGGTTAGTCACAGAGGGAGTTCAATAGTCCCAGTAAGAGCCACCATTTCAAGTGTGCTCGAGAGTTTGCAGTCTTCCCCCGTTCTGATGTTTCCCGTTGCGGGTCTGGTGCATGCGTTATGCTAACGATTTCTTCGCAAAACACCGATACTACCCGAATAATGCCGATTTCTGCATATTTCTAGTCCTCACGGCCATCGTAAATCTCACCACGATGATGCACAGCCAACATGCATTCGCCATGTTATTCACACTACATAGTGAATACCAAAAACAATGTCAGTAATGGAATATAGTCATCACTCTTGTTCCTATAACAGATCAATGGGATCTATAGCCTTTGTATATCAAAATATGGAGATAGCTGTGTGTAGAAGCACCTGTCCAGTGTCAAAGTCACAAATTCATCTGCCCCCCCCCCCCCCCCCCCCCCTTTTATTTTTTGCGCCATCGTAACAAGGTGTACATGGGAAGCCATTTTCATGAAGGTGATCGATCTTTGACAGATTCTCAAGGGAATAAACTTTTACAGTCAGCAGAGACCACCAAACATATTGGCAGGATTAGTACAGATGCCGTGTGTTTTCCTCGTGAAAGGATCCCTGCTTGCTTAAAACATCCTTCGGCACTTATTGCAGTCAGAAGGAACGTCGCATTTCTGAGGATACGTCTGCGGAAGCACATCCATTAGTGCGGGGAAGTAGAACTTGGTTGCCTGTTTGCTATGCTGACTTCTAGCGGAGAGGGAAAGCGCTGTCTCTTGAGAGCATAGACGTTATCCTCCAGTTAGACGACATGCTGGTGGACATATTAGAAAAGTGACATGCTGCTTATTGTTCCTAGGTGCGCGTGAAGGTGATATGTTTTGTTGTAAATAGCTATGGTTGAGAAGTGGTGGAGTATTGCCTTGGTGTCTTGGTGTGTGTGCGGTGATAGTTGCGTATGAGCTCAAACTGATTAGCTATCACCCGGATGAAAAGAAAAAAAAACCTGCAAAGTCTGCACTTGGATCAATGGTATCTGTGTTTATTTGTAGTGTGAGCATAGTGTAGTGCAGTAGTATAGTACATTTTTCTGTGAATATTTCTGGCGTGGTTCTAAAACGAACTTTCACTTCACGCACAGACCCCGTTTTTTTTTAATAAAGAAACTTGTGAAGGGGGGAGGGGGGTCCACTGTCGCAAGCGATTCGAAAATGAGGTGCGTCCGACATCAGTGTCAAGCGTTTCAGCTGGACAGCGCCGGCTCGTGTGCGGGACATCCTCGACGCAGGGAAGAAATGAGGCGTGGCGTGGTGCGGCGAGGCTGGCGTGTCACAGAACTGAGGCGTGAAGGAAGGCAGTATAACGAGGGACATGGTATTCGATTCGAGCGTGGAGGCGGCAGCTGTTGGATTTTAGGCTCTTGCTGTACTGAGTCTCCCTCGGGTCGCCTGCGCTGGCCTGTGGCGTCTTCCGCCGACACCGCAGGTACTGTTTATGAAGCGAAGACGCGTTAGCATCCGTCAACCTCCTGAATGTTTTTTACTCTTCTTCCTGCTACCTCCTCTTGCTGCGTCTCTCACTGTCTAAGCAGCTCACCGCTGTGTCGTCGACGGCTCCGGGTGTCTTGCGTTCGACCCAGCCACCGGAGCAACGCCCGTTGACTATAGACAATCATGAACTAGTGAACGCTTTCATATGTTTCTTTGTTTTGCGCGTAGTGTTTTATGAATAGTGTGTCTAAACTCCGCATTATTTTATGTGTGTATTAAACCATATCTTTATTGACTGAACTTCATAAGCATGGTTTCGTTCTTTTTCGTAAGTTGGTATGATTGTTGTTGATTTAAAAGCTGCAAGCGATAGAAAGGTGTTGTTTATTGCGTTGGCAGCGCTCAATTTCTATTATTCCTGAATACTTTTGACTGCCGTTCCAAAAGCAATCACTCCCCTTATAGGTCTCCTGTAGATGAGCTTCGATTCATGTCAAGCATAGTATGCCAGTACCGATGGGCATACAGCTCTCATTTTTTTCTACAACCTTCAGGCACTGGTGTCAAAAATGGAAAACGGAAAAAAATGCCAGGCATGTCCGAGAGGAAGCAGAGCTAACGGCACCCGGGAAACTAACTCGTTCCCGCCAAGCACCAAGCAGGACTAACTCAAACTGCTTTTAATTATGCTGCCACTAAAGGACAACTACAGAATTAAAAGGAAAGCTTTTATTTAAATTCATGACATGGAAGCACCATACAAACAGGGTTAACATTTACCCAGTGCTTGTCTGCAGGCGCAGAAAGTGTATGGTACCGTGGAATGATCAGGACAGCCGGCGCAGTGGCAAAAGGCTTTGACCTTGAAATAAATAAAATAACAATGGGAGCACTTGCACCGAGACTGGGTTTCAATCCCGCGGGGTGCGAACACATCGCCTTCGCTGGCCGCTGCAAGAAAGCACTGGGCTATCACCGCAGCCGTCCTTACGCGTGTTTGACTGCTACTCTCTCGCTCTGTGTTCTGCGTGTCACCTTCATTCACTTCAATGCGTGCGCAACAGATATAACATACAGCCATCGCATTGCTCTCTTAAGGTGCGCTAGTCGGTTCAAAAATGTTGTAGTAAATTAGCACTGAGGTCCCCAGTCACCGATTCCCTCGACCTTTTTCTGAAGCCAGATCTTTACACCTTAGTCCCGAACCGAAGGCGAAATGAAACGCGACGTGCGCACCACCTACTTCGCATCTGGCCGATTTGGCTAAATCGGCTGCAATCTTTTTCTAGCGAAGTGTGTGTGTGTGTGTGTGGGAGGGGGGTGCTACTGGGTAAAAATTCAAGGACACTTTTGGCGACTAAAGTGTTGGCAGGCGAAAGCCTGAGTGCTGCATTCTGCTACGCGACTGTTGCGCATGTAGCGATGAATGTTGCTACGAGTAAAGCGAGCGACTACTCCCACATTCTGTAAGTGCATTTACTCAGTGAACTCTGCTTGGGAGCGACGAGATCGCTCTCCTTGTATCTTCGCAGTTGTTCTACGTTTACTGCTGTGTGGTTGATTTTAGCGGGCCCCCGACATTAATTATTAATTAATTAATTATACAGCGTCACTAATTAGCAGTTATTAAGTAATTGGTAGTCAATTAGTAAATAATTAGCACGTAGTAATTAGTGTTTAGTTATTATTTAGTGATTAGTGCTTAGTAATTAATGAACTAATAATTACTTAATCAGTCATTGATCATTGATTGTCATATGGCCATATAAGGCACGCATGCTGTGGTGGCGTCTGCGATTGGTCGAGACCTCCATGACGTCATCCTGTCTCGACCAATCAGAGCCGCCGCAAAGCGCGGCACTTTTGCTGACGACAACCATGAGGCAATAAAGGCTTTCGCCTTAAAAGAAATTACTGACGCTTCAATATATATCACTGTGGACGGGTACGCTTATCTCCTTTCTTAGTTATCATAGAAGCATACAAGTCCTTAAAGATTGCCAGATAGTTCTTTTCTTTTTGTGCATTCTGGCGTCCCTCCGTCGGACGCATGCACACCCCAAGGCGCCTTAATGTTAGCGTTTTAGCCAGCCTCAATTTACCACCGCATTTTCTATTATCTGCTTTTTTAACGGAAGCCGGTAATCTGTTGTTATGGCGCAATAAAAGCAGCCCATCTGGCTGATAAAAAGGAAGAAAACAGTTGTGAAAAAAAAAAAAAACATGAAGAAAAACGACTTGTCGCTTGTCTCCTCGCAGCGGCGAAGATCGCAATCGTTCGTATGTAGCTGTTTGATACAGGGCCTTAGCAGCATTCTTTTAAACATGACACACTCGCTTATCCTTAGCATATTTTTTTTGTCCATGATGAGTGCTTTAGATTTCAAACGACGTAAAGTTATGGTCAAATTTTATATAGGCAATGCTTTCATACTTGAGGGTGGGTACGTGGAACAACAATCGCCAGTCGCACTGTGCGCTTATAAGAGGCGGTGAGCCCGAAAGTAAGCGGTATACGCTTCTGAGCCAGCGTTCACAGCATTGCGGGCAGCTCGTATGTAGTCTCTACCAAACGTGTAAAGCCGAGAAGGGTTTGCTTATAGGCTATGCATTGAGGTTCTTGTAGCATTTCGGGATGTGCTAACCTTCGGAGGGCTGAAGAACAGAGTTTATCTCACCTTCAAGACAACTGAAATGCCATACCACGAGGTCCCTAAACAAGCCCATCTGACCTCTAAACATTTGACAAAAGGGTACTTGTAAGCCCAGTGTCTGTAAAAAGAGAGCTCTAAACATGTTAAAATGACATCTAACTACCGGATTGCCACATCCTCCGTACATCCATGTGAGCGCTGCGTGGTGAGATGAGGAAAACTACGTGGCGGCAATACAGGCTGCAAAAACGAAGTAATTCACTACAATAACAATTTCTTCACCTGAAAGATACCTGATTTCAGTGTTTTCGACTATAGCTCCCAAAAAGTAAAAGAACAATCGCTCATTGCATTTATTCTTTCCTACATTTATTAGCATAAGACAACTAAACATAGACTAAAATAAGCCGGGGTGGATTTTTTATTCTGCTATCTGTCGAAATTCGCATGCCGTTTTTTCTACACAAGTTGCTTTTCCAAGTTTTTTGCCGGTACTTTTTCGATGTTTCCTTCGGAAAACATAAGCCGCGACATTGAAGACTCTCGCTGTAGTTGCTAGAGAGAAGGGTATGTACTGTTCATATAACTTACTAAGGCGTTCAGGTAGAACGAAAGGAAGAAGATGGTTTGCGCGGTATAAAAAAGAAGAACCGAACAAGGGTAAATAGGGTACGCCTCAGGTCGCAGATGAGCCAACGTTTCGACAAGTGGACTTGTCTTCGTCTGGGCATAGCGATCATCACTGGCAGGGGTTTTAAATACGCTTTTGTTTCCGAAGAAGAAAAGCTGGGGAGGGGAAAGTTGGTGCGAAGGAGTGGGGAGGAGAGGATGGGTGAGAAGAAAGTGGGTCATAAAGTGGGAAAAAAAACAAAAAAAAACATCTTGAGTATGTACTTATCAGCCATGGAACCAGGGATTCTGTAGCCTGCAAAAGAAGTAAAAGCGGCAGTACCAGGAAAGAAAAAAAAGAAAAAAAGAAAAAGGGCTACTATGCCGGTTAGGTGATTAGTCACCGCTAAAGACGGTTTGATGAAGATACACCTTACAAAGGGAGCTATGAGTTGAGCTAGTTGGTGCTTCATTTTTTAAAAATACACAGCGCAACAGACATAGGACAAGCGAGTAGACGGGAACAGCGCTGTTCCCGTCTACTCGCTTGTCCTATGTCTGTTGCGCTGTGTATTTTTAAAAAATTACAAAGGGAGGCTATGCAAAGGGCCCTGATAAGACATATATCTAGGGGGACAATTCTTAAAAGGAGCGGGTAGGGCGGGGAGTACATAGTCACAGGATAATAACCGCATAGTGAAAAATAATAACCTTAAGTGTGTATCTCAGGAAAAAAAAAATCATAGTACCCGGTAGATGATTAGTCACCACTTAGGCGGGTTTGGGGCAGATACACCTTACAAAGAGAGGATTTGCGAAGGGCCCTGATAAGGCATATATCTAAGGAGGACAATTCTTAAAACTTTCTGCAAAGGAGGGGGGGGGGGGGGGATACAGTCACAGGATAATAAGCGCACAGGGAACCAACATTGACATGAGAAAATAAAAAAAAGAGAGAGAAAAATAATAATGATAATAATAAAAAATATATATATGTGAGGACAAATTTAAGCAACAAGTGATAAGGAGGAAATGTGTTTAGAGGAACGTGTAGGGAAGGGAATAGGGTGTACGTGCGTTGTGAATAAACTGTACAATTAAGGCTATGTGAGATTGTTTTCCCGAATAGTTATGATGGAGAGGGAATATACATAAGGGATTCTAACGTTCCCTAGATATATTTATTCCTGCTGGTTCCAATGTTCTAAACTTATGAATTAGATACGCCTCTCTATATTTTCCGTCCCTTGCAGATTTAAAGCCTGACTGGAGAATATATAATTTAATTTCTTCGAACTTATGGTCTTTCTGATTGAAATGCCGGGAAACTGCTTTCGGGAGGTTTTTGCCTACGTCTGCCCGATGTCCATTAAGCCGCAGGTTCATTGGTTGTCCTGTCTCTCCGATGTACTGTTTATGACAAAAGGAGCATTCTAGAAGGTAGATAACGTTTGAAGATGTGCAGTTAAAGCCTGATTTTATGTGAAAAGTGAAATCGCTTGCATTGCTTTTAACCGTGGTGTCTTTTTGTATATGACTGCACGTCTTACATCTAGGTCGAGAGCAAGGGTGTGGTTGTGTTGGATGCTTGTTGTCGAGAATCCAATATACTAAATTCATTCCCGGAAAAGCCACTTATATACCTTCGCTATATTGACGACATTTTCATGATATGGCAGCACGGATCAGAATCACTCCATTCGTTCGTCTCGCATATTAATAATAATCACACTATCGCTAAATTCACTTGTCAGTCGTCGCAATTAAAAGTCGACTTTCTCGACACCACGGTGTCAGTGGAAAATGGAAAACTTAAAACTTCTTTGTACAGAAAGCCAACGGATAAGCAACAATACCTAGATTTTACGAGTCATCATCCGAGACATTGTAAACAAGGAATATTTGTAGGACAGGCGACACGGCTTGGAAGAATATGTAGCGATGATAGTGACTACCTAAACGAACTACATTCATTTAAAGCAACACTAATCCAGAGGAACTATCCCGGTAACTCCCTTAATACGGCCCTCGAAAAAGCAAGCACTTTAAACCGCAAAGATGTGCTCACGAAACGACCAAAGGCCAACACCGAACGACAGCCTTCTTTTGTAACTAAATGCTCCAATGCCCTTCCAACCATAAACAATATTCTGCGGAAATACCATTCCATGCTAACGTGTAATGAACGCCTCAAGAAAATATTTCCGGAGGCACCAAGGGTAACATACAAACGTAACGCGAACCTCAGAGATATTCTAGTACATTCTAAACTCGACAACAAGCATCCAACACAACCACACCCTTGCTCTCGACCTAGATGTAAGACGTGTAGTCATATACAAATAGACACCACGGTTAAAAGCAATGCAAGTGATTTCACTTTTCACATAAAATCAGGCTTTAACTGCACATCTTCAAACAAAGGAGCATTCTTATGCTCCTTTTGTCATAAACAGTACATCGGAGAGACAGGACAACCAATGAACATGCGGCTTAATGGACATCGGGCAGATGTAGGCAAAAACCTCCCGAAAGCAGTTTCCCAGCATTTCAATCAGAAAGACCATAAGTTCGAAGAAATTAAATTATATATTCTCCAGTCAGGTTTTAAATCTGCAAGGGACAGAAAATATAGAGAGGCGTATCTAATTCATAAATTTAGAACATTGGAACCAGCAGGAATAAATATATCTAAGGGAACGTTAGAATCCCTTAGGTATATTCCCTCTCCATCATAACTATTCGGGAAAACAATCTCACATAGCCTTAATTGTACAGTTTATTCACAACGCACGTACACCCTATTCCCTTCCCTGCACGTTCCTCTAAACACATTTCCTCCTTATCACTTGTTGCTTAAATTTGTCCTCACACATATATATTTTTTTATTATTATCATTATTATTTTTCTCTCTTTTTTTTTATTTTCTCATGTCAGTGTTGGTACCCTGTGCGCTTATTATCCTGTGACTGTATTCCCCCCCCCCCCTCCCCCTTTGCAGAAAGTTTTAAGAATTGTCCTCCCTAGATATATGCCTTATCAGGGCCCTTCGCAAACCCTCCCTTTGTAAGGTGTATCTGCCCCAAACCCGCCTAAGTGGTGACTAATCATCTACCGGGTACTATGATTTTTTTTTTCCTGGTACTGCGGCTTTTACTTCTTTTGTAGGCCACAGGATCTCCGGTTCCAGGTTGAGATACACACTTAAGGTTATTATTTTATTTTATTATTATCAGGGCCCTTTGCATAGCCTCCCTTTGGAAGGTGTATCTTCACCAAACCGTCTTTAGCGGTGACTAATCACCTAACCGGCATAGTGGTCCTTTTTTTTTTTTTCTTTCCTGGTACTGCCGCTTTTACTTCTTTTGCAGGCTACAGAATCCCTGGTTCCATGGCTGATAAGTGCATACTCAAGATGTTTTTTTTCCCCCACTTTATGACCCACTTTCTTCTCACCCATCCTCTCCTCCCCACTCTTTCGCACCAACTTTCCCCTCCCCAGCTTTTCTTCTTCCGAAGCAAAAGCGTATTTAAAGCCCTGCCAGTGATGATCGCTACGCCCAGACGAAGACAAGTCCACTTGTCGAAACGTTGGCTCATCTGCGACCTGAGGCGTACCCTATTTACCCATGTTCGGTTCTTCTTTTTTATTACTAAGGCATTGTGCGTTATCTAGTAGTTACCCAAAGCACCGCACTTATTTGATTTTCGCTCTCTGATGGGAGAGAGAGAGAGAGATACCCATTTTGGCCGGCGTTTAGACTTTGCTGGCATGCTACTCTGTGTAGGAAGGGAAATTGGGGAGGGAAAGATTGAAAAAGAATGGTGAGCAAAATAAAATAAATGAAGGGGGAGATAAAATGCGACCATTAAATAAGTTGTAAGGTGCTTCGTGGAGTAATGGTATAAAATGAAATGATGAAATGCATAAACCGACAAATGTGCTTATAGAGTTCACACTCTGATGGGACAACGCCTAAGCGTACTAAACATGCTTCTTTCTACAGTGCAGTAGTCAAAAGTAGAACGCTCACACTTGGATGGCCGGAAATCCTTGTGCGCACGACTTCTCTGCATCTCAACCAATGTCTCTTTATTGCGAACAAGTGGCACGCTATAGCATTATAGTGCTGGCCGCTAACTTCGGGTTCTCGAGGTCACTCCAGTGGCTAGAATTTGTTTTTAAGATGAAAAGCCACTGATTGCTATGCTGCCAATCCATTACTGAAAAAAGAAAATGATTTTCAAGAACTTACGCGTTAGATAACGTTTACAGAGCTTCAAAATTATGGTGAAATTGTAATTTATTGTAACCAATAAATTAGACTACTTGAAACGCCTTATTTTCACCTCTGATAATTTACCCACTACGGCGAAGAGGAAAGGTGCAAAGGTCGCGAAACCCTTGTGAGGTAAAACATAAACCTTGCCCGACAGAACATATGTGCATAGCGCTGGTGACAAATTGGATTTACATTTATGGCAGTATAAAAGCTCAGCGTCAGTAGGTATCGAGATCAGAAGCCCAAGAATCCTACGAGCTTGCCTACCAGGGAATAAAAATGAAGGCAAGCGTAGCAGCCGCACTTCTAGTTGCATTTACCGCTTGTTTAGCTTCTTGATCATACCAGGAAAGCGAAGAAAGCAGTGCTGATGAAGATATAACGTTCCGCGCTGGTAAGAACATCGCGATTACTGTTTCCAATATCAATTTAATACCCCAAAGCTGCTACAGGGCTATAATGAATGCCTGAAGGGTTCTGAAATAATTTGACAGCCTGGGGTTATTTAACGAGCAATCGCACAACAGGCGAGCATTTTTGTTGTATTTAACCTGCACTTAAATAGCTCTCCCAGGGCTGTGCATGCCCTTAGCACCAAAACGGCAAAGCCACAGAGTCCCCGTGGCCGGTGCATTTATTTTTTATCCATGTGCTTTCCATGCATTATGAAACTCATTTTCTTGTGAATTATGGAATCAAGTGAGTAAATACTATCACCATATAGCGCAGCCATATGGAGTTGCGGAATTTTAAAAACATCTTTGCAGATCAGCACAGCCTCGTCCTGCTTTGGGGCTTCGAACCAACGAGGGAGAGATAGAATGAACATTTTTTGACCAGTGAAATGCTGTGTGCGATCGTTGGTAGATGTGGTGCTTCTAGTCCAGGGCCCCACCCATGTGGGCTGGCACCCATGACCGGTTGATCAGGCTGGGCTGATCTTGCAGAGCGCCGTTAGTCAACGCGCATTCATCCAGTGCTCACGCATAGAATGCGATGGCGGGGAAGAGAGGGCATCAAGGGAGATTTTCATCTAAGGTGACAGAGACTGTGGCGGGCGTCACACCACGAAGAGGCGAATGAGGTAAGTTTTGTGTGGAATGTGGAGATCGGGGAAGGTATGAGGCTGCCGTCAATAGGAAGACCGTTTCTTAGTGAGCTGGGGATGTGAGGTAGGGAAGCAAATTCTGAAGCCCCTGTAGGGCTCTAAGATACCAGAATAGATGGGGTTGAGCGGGACAGAAACCACGTCCATGAGTGCTACTTGGTCAGTATATACTATTCTTTGGTGTTGGCGTCACTGATATGGTATGCTGGCATCCTGGCATATATATATCTCGGAGGGCAGAACGATGGCGATTTCTTCGAATTCGGTCGGTGTGCAAGAGATGTGATGCTAGTTCGCTGCTTGTGCCGGTCGTCGAGAACGATAGCCACCGTTGTTTTAGCGGAGGTGTATACAGAGACCTCCATGTGGTTGTGGGAAGGTTAGTTTTATGGCACCTGAGCAGAGCGCGGACACAGGCTTCGTGTTGATCCAAGCGTAGAGTGGGGTGCATGTGTCAGGGGAGTGGGAAATGATATAGAGTTCTCGGGTTGAGTACGGGACGTCTGTCGTGCCGCAAAGTGTACGGAGACCAGTCGAGTAAACTAGGTTAGCAAGGAGAGCTCTGTCTGCAGCGGTATGCAGGAATTTTAGAACTGAACTTCGCTGACTACAACTTTAAACTTTTGGGGGTTCGAATGAATGACAAAATCACACGTGGACAAAAACTTTAACGGCAACAAACACTGGATATATTCAGACTGCTACTGGCTCTGTAGCTGAGCCACCTCCCTAGTGAAAAAAACTGTATGAGCCACAATAACCTCATACAGGTTTCTCATACTAAACTCATACAAATCTCAATTATTCTCATATATTTTTCATATGCTGAATGAGTTTAGAATGAGATTATATGAGATTTGTATGAGTTTAGTATGAGAATTTGTATGAGGTTATTGTGACTCATAGGGGTTTTGTACTAGGGCTCTGCTGCCTCATGCGGACAGAAAGAAAAGCAGAGAAGAAAGAAAAAGAGGAGAGAAGAAAGACGTGCGTCGCAACGGTCGTTGTCCATCACCGAAGCGGTGGCGGGTGCAATGACGGCCTACAACAGATACAAATCCAGTGGAAGGCTAGCCCTGCAATTAAGCGGCGGTGGCCTACCAGCCACAGCTCCGTAGGGCCAGGAGCAGCCACCTCCCTCCCTTCTTCGGACGGAGTCTCTTTCTGCACAGTCCCGTCAGCGCATCTCCTTCTTCTCTCTCTCCCCGACGTTCCTCTATAGGACTCGCACCCAGCACGTGCACACAGCTTCGTCGTCGCCGGCTCCTTTTTGTTCCGAAGTTGAGCTTCGGGATAGTCGCTTGTTCTTTTTATATTCTTTACAATAGTCCTCGCCTTGTCCTCCGTAGTTACTGTCTCAGATCTATTCTATATGCTTCTCAGATAATGGCTTCGACCTGGTGTATTACATGTTCTGTGATATTTTGGGAAAGAAGAAAGCTCTCGCCCGCGGTTCTTTGAGCCAGGACGTTCTTCCTCAGTTGCGTACATCGGTTTGGTTGGCAACAGAATGAAGGTACGGTACGAAAAACGCTAGAGATGCGCGAAAAAAATAAAAAAAAACGGAATCTGGTGCAGTCTGCTAGTTCTTCGCCTCGATGAGAGGTGCCGCCGTAATCGCCGCTCGTCTTTACACTCGTCCAGAGCCGGTTCTGCGCTCGTCGGGTCGGGTTCATGTAAACTCGGTAGAATCGAGTTAACAACTCAAATCCTCAACTCGGCCCCATCTGTCGGGTCCATGTAAACAGGGCTTATGGATATATATATATACCCTTGTAACTATATTGTAAACAACTGCAGTGACCGCTCGCGCGCAGTCATTTGTGGACAGTGCTCGGACACTTGCGCGCGAGCGACGCGAACTCTTTGTTCTTTTTTTGTATTTTGTAAATAATCTGCAAAGCAGGGCTGGACAGGATACTTCAAAAAAGTATCTTCGATACTGATACTCGATATCCTGAAAAATTGTATTTTCAATACCGATACAAGGTACAGAGTAGAAATTGATTTTTGATACAGATACTCGGTACTGTTTCGTCGATACTTCGATACATCACTGAAATCCCGACCTAATAAAGGTGGCGATATGATTAGCGACGTTATGAAATTTTGCCATGCTTTCTGGAATCTTCAGTGCATTCCTATAATGTAGTTTTTCAGATAGGGCTTAAACAAATCCGACAGCACGGAGTTATTGAAGCTCCTCTTTCTGGACAGCTGGCCTTGTCAGAACTTCACATGGGATTGAAGCCATATATGTTACAATGAAGGGATCGCTTCCACAAGCAGCCTAGCGAAACATTTCTTTACACTAATGCTCTTCATACGAGCCGACCTGTGGGCACCCTGGCTATACACACAAACACATCTGAAAGTTTTTCTGGTGCTTTTCATTTTATTGCCGATGCAGCACATACGACGAGGACGAGAGGGGTCACAGACACCGTTAATGTCAAAACAACGGGTCCAAGCATCTACCTTTTCATTTCATACTACACGTATTGTTTACCCGGTGGCCCCTGCGCTTTCTCTGTGCTAAAAGGTGCAACCTCGTGTTTTGGAGAACTGAGCAGTTAGTTTGCCATTTATGCGAATAACAAACTTTTTAAGCTATGTATATTGTTAAAAACTAGAAGGAGAACAACAAAATTAAAATGGCTGAACACTTTTATTAGTCCGGAAAGAGCCCGACGTGGTCGTGCTATAAGCGAGGCAAATGAGAAAAGGCTCTCTACATACGCACACGAACACGTCGCAGTGTTCTTTTGGATGAAGATACCTTGAATCAGCCGATAAGAGTGAACCATAGCCTCATTGACTCAAGGATCCTGGAGGTAGTTAGGAAACTCAAGTTTCACTACCGTCGCTTGAGAACTATGGCTGTAAACATAAAAGATAGAACTCTTATTTTATAACAGCGTTGCTAATAAGGTGTCAATCTATTCACATGTTTATTTAAAAATTGAACTAGTTTTTTCTTTAAGAAAAAGGATATCTTTACAAGTTTTATTAAACGTTTGCTGAAAGGGTTTTGGCAAAAAATATTGTTTGACAATGCAAAATTTGTTATTCAAGCTTATGTGCTGGAAAATTGCATTCATAGCTTTCATGGTGCGTACTTCATAAAATTTTAGACTTAATAGTTTTCGAAGAAACAAAGTCTAGTGAAAGCCTCTTCCCTGCGCAGTTACAAAGAATTGATGTGTTTTCAAAGATCATTGTAAACTACAAGAGCGGTTGTTTACCGAATGCACCGTGGCCGACTGAGGCCTTATAAGCTCATGTTCTTGCCGCTAAGCAGAACCGACACGTGGAGCCCACAGGTTTGGAGAAGGGCCGTGCATAATTTACTGCTTTCGAAAGTACACTGAGCATGCTGCTTGATGAGAATCAGGTGCAGCAGAGACGAACAGAGTGCGGAATAAAGGGGGGGGGGGGGCATGGCAAAGGGTGGGAGAGCGGCTATAATAGGGGTAATAGGGGTACAGCAATGTGCGTGGTCCCTACTGCCTGCTCGCCTTTCTTGTGTTTTCGCTTTGTTCTTTTCTTTCTGTGTGTCTGTTAACGGCTCAGCGGCTTTGTGGTACGCGTTCAGTGCTCACAAGTAAAGAACCTCGCGAGCACCTATACTCACATCGGCTCCTTTAGTTTTAAAGAAAGGGAATCTGGAAATGTGATTGATACTGAGGGGACGGGATATTTGGAGGGAACTAAGGCGGTACTACAAGCCGAGCTGTCTCTGGGCTTGTACTACCACCACCTGAGCGAGCGCCGTCAACCCAAAGTGCCGCAGCGGCTTCAATATTTGCAGTTCTCTTTAGTATCGATTATTGTTAAAATACACGATACACTAAAAATTTATTTTCGATACCGATACTCTCATTTCAGCACACGATACCTAATACAGATACACAAATTGTATCTAAATATAGTATCGAGATGCATTTATCTTTGATACTGTCCATGACTGGTACAAAGCTCCCCTTGTCCTTTCTGTTATCGCTCCCTTCTGTACTTCCCCTTGTTATCCTCTCTCTATCCCATTTTATTTCTTGCCGGCAGCAGCTCGGGTGCTTTAGATTTTAGATAGCGGTTGCCGCTGCCGGCAACACACTTTTCCTTTCTTTTTGATTATTTAATAAACCACTACCACCACCACCTACCCATGGACAGGGGCAAAAAAGCGCCACCTTCACCGTGATGGCCTCGCGTTCGCGGCATAATATTGTTGAGTCGTTCGCGCTTACATTCCACAGACGCGCGTGCATTCTTCCTCGCTGGCCTGATGTTGCCAACCGCAGCATTCTGCATTGCCATCTCAAAGCAATGATGTTGACAACCGCTGCGTGCTGCTTCCGCGCGCTTTTTGCATCTTTCCTGTAAACATGGCAGAAAGCAACGTGTAGAAGGAGGACAAGAAAGCGATGGCGCATGAAGGTCGCTGACTGTCAGCTTAAAATTTTTTTTTCAGGGATGAAATCTCAGCGGTCAAGGGCACAGTAGACCAGGCGAACCGACGGCAAGATGCGGTGCTGAAGGCATAAAGGGCATAAAAGAACGGCGAAGTTATATTCGGAGTACTAATTACGAACGATGCCTTCAAACTCTTCAGACAGGGGCCGCGTGAAAGGAAAAGTGAAGAAAGGGAAGATGGCCACACTGTTTCTGTGGAGCGTGATTCCGTTCCCTCAACGGTAGGGTCCTCTGAGCAGCGTCCCCTGGCGACAGATAGCGGAAATCTTGTAAAAATGAATAGTAGCGAGTTTAAAGGTTGTCGTAATCGTTGCTTCCGTGGCGCGAGTGGCGCGCGGCAGCTTTCTGGGCGGCTGAGCCTGAAAATGTTGCTTGCTGGAAACAGCGCATCGGCCGTTGGCCGAGGTCTTTCGACTCCTCAGGACACTACCGAAACGTACAAAGTTGTCCTTCCACGCCTGCCCACCAGTAATGTTGTCCTTAATACCGTTTTCCTGCATGCCGACCTTAAGGGTCGCCCGTACCGAGCACCTGACTTTCGAGACGCACCTGCACAGATTTTGGACCTCCGGGAAATTTTGTGCATTGGTCAATACCAAATGAGCCACGTGTGGATGGTTACCTGCGAGAGTAGTTCTTCAAAGCAGAAGCTAATTAACAATGCAGAGTTCCCTGTGAAAGGACTTCGGTGCATGGTGTTCGACCCGGATACAAAGAATGTCAAGGTTAAGCTCCTTTGGCTTCCCCGCTATATGGAGCACCGGAGGATTGTGAAAGCTTTCGAGCCTTATGGAACGATTCAATCTGTGGAGCGTGAAAAGTGGCGGTGTCCAGGGATGGAGCACATGGAAACGGCGAACCGTGAAATCTCCCTCACGTTCAAGGACGGAGTGTCAGCAAGTACAATTCCTCACACTCTTAATGTTTATGGGGTGCAGGCATTAGTGCTTATCCCAGGAAGACCTCCACTGTGTCTTCGATGGAGCCGGGTAGGACATGTACGGCGTCAGTGCCGCACGCCTCGATGCACCCAGTGCCGGCGCTTTGGCCATACTGTGGAGAACTGTGTATTAAGTTATGCCGATAGACTGCGTCAAGGCCAGTGGTCACGAGAAGATGACGTGGCGTCCGAACATATCATGGATGTGTCAGAGGTTGTTGATGTAACTGGTGAGTTAAGTCGTGAACCTCAGATTGATGGGGACCAGAAGCCTTCTGCACCTCACATCAACTCAGAAGAATCTGCAGTGACTGGCCATCAAGAACCAGCGTCTCCAGAGCCAAAACCGCCGGACCCGGGCCCGCCTGTGAGTGCCACTCAGAGTGCTGCGCTTGCTGCCCAAGAACCACCTGTCATTGAAGGACGTCTCGATATGCCTCCTGTGGAGTCAATGGAGAAGATACTGCCAGTGAATGCTCGCCTATCTTCCTTCGTCATTGATTCTCTTTCGTCGTTGGAGGGTAACAATGAGCCGTCTGTGGCGCCGATCTCTGGTGCGTCCGTTTCTCTGTCGGCTGTCAGTGTGGCAGCGAGCGATGTGCTCCAATCAGGTTCGTGGGCCGAAGCCTTGAGTGTCTCAAAGGAGGACATGGACAACACAGTGCATTTGAAGCGTCCCGCAGATGATGAGGTGTGTATCGATGGTGCTGGCCAGAAGGCACACTGTGTAGAGGCCACAGGAAGGGTGACTTTAAAGAGGAGGGCGATGTCTGCCCGAAAGGCCGCCAATTTGCAGGCGGGCCACCCCATTCCAGGGGATGATGTTTAAAAGGACTAGTACCAAAAATGGCTAGCGTCGCAGCATATCAAGTCGCTACCCTTAACGTCAGGGGTATGCGTAATCGTCGGAGACAGCAGCAGTTAAGACATCTGAGTGTGTCTGTAGCAGCAATTCAGGAAACAAAGTTGTCCTCCGATGAAGAGACGGAAGCTGCTCTTGAGCCGTTTTTGCCGGAATATAACATTATTGTTAGCCACGCTAGAGGCTTGTCCGGAGGGTGTATGCTATTCCTGGCCAAAACGCTAGAGATGACAGCCATGTCTTATTGCATAGATGACGAGGGGCGACTTATATGCTGTGACCTCACAATCTCAGGTGTACAGTGGCGAATTATTTATGTTTACACCTCTGTAAAACAGCGAGACAGAAGGCATTTTTTTCTTTCATTAGTTAACCATTTGTGCACAGATCGCAAAATTATATTGTTGGGAGATTTTAATTGTGTTTGTAGGGATGAGGATCGATCAAAATTATGTAAGAGGTATGACCCTAGCGCTGCATTACTTAACGATTTGGCTTGTGAATAACCTTGTGGATGTGGGGCAGGAAAAAGGCGACAGTGTTTATTTCACTCATTTTCAGTTCTCCTCTAATGCCCGCCTTGACAGAATTTATGTTTCTGCAGACACGCTAGCAAATGTGTTTGGTTACTGGGTGCGGCCCATCTTCTTCAGTGACCATTGTATGATGTCTCTTCAGGTAGGGAGGTACAGTCGGCAGATACTTCACCCTCGGTGGGAGCTGTGGAAGATGAATAACTGTCTGCTCTCAGATGAAATCTTTAAGCGTGTTGTACCTACTTGTTTGAAAGACATATGGTCACGCCATGATCTGTCAGTTTTTCAAAAATAGGACTTGTTTAAACAGGAAACCAAAAACTTAGCAATTGAAGCCTCTGCAAGAATCGCGTTCCTAAAGAGACACCACCTTCGTGAGCTTGGGCGCACTCTAACTGAGCTACATGAGCTAGAGAGGGTTAGCCCGGGTGCCTATGTTGAAGAAATTAATAACGTAAAAGCAGAGCTTCAACAATTTGCGACGGAAAGATACAAGGGGGCCCTAATAAGATCTAGGACTCGAAGGTTTCTTGACGAGCAACCTTCACGTCGGGCCCTCAGTGATGAAAGAGAGAATGCTCTTACGAAGGAAATATTGGAAATTCATTATGGTGATTGCACATATAGTGATGCTCCTAGTATTCTTGCTGCTTTCTATGATTATTATCGAAAGCTGTTCGGCAGTTGTAAAGATCCAAATCAGGGTTTCGATTATAATTCCTTACTTGAGAACTTTCCTCGACTAGACGATGAGAAGTGTGCTGTAGTAGAGGGACCCATCACTTTGGACGAAAATAAATCAGCCATTTCAGACCTTCAGAACTAGAAATCTCCTGGCTTGATGGTATTACTAGCAAATTTTATAAAACATTTTCGCCTTGCCTAACGCCTGTTTTGTTGGAAGTATTCCAAGCATCTTATGATGCGGGTTTCCTGCCTCCCACTTTCTATTCAGGCCACACAATATTAATTCCCAAAAGCAAAGATACTAATCGGTTGAAAACTGTTGAAGGATATCGTCCAATTTCCCTCTGTAATGTTGATTACAAATTTTTTGCCAAGGTCCTTTGTTCTCGTTTGCAGCTGGTTATCATGGACTTGATAGGTTCGCATCAGGTATGTGGTATCAGAGGGTGCAGTATTCAAACACACATCCATATTGCACGTTCAGTAATCGAGACAGTATCATATGAGACAGGCCAAGTAGCTCTGATTCAAATTGACCTGGCGAAGGCGTTTGATAAAGTTCGGCACAATTTCTTGTTCGCGGTCTTGGAGAATGCAAGCATTGGTGACGTTTTGCTCAAAGGCATAAGGCTGTGCTATATGAACTCGTATACAAGACTAATTGTTAATCAGGAGCTAACGAAACCAATACCACTGGAATCATCTGTTCGTCAAGGATGTACACTGTCTCCACTGTAGTTTGGCTTATATCTGGAACCCCTCTGTCTCAGTATAATTAACAGTGCAGCCATCCGTGGTTTCTCTCTGGTTCAATGTGAAGTTACGATTTTAGCTTACGCGGACGATATCGCCCTTTTTTGTTCTGACAAAAAGAGTGTACTTGAGGCTTTACAACCAAAGGTTTTTGGTTGGGACACTGTGGCACTAGACCAAGCCAGTTTGGAGGCATATGCTGGGATTGTAGTCCTCCTCAGTACCTAGGGGTTCCGCTGCACCAAGTTCGTAACAGCGCAGCCTACTGGGATTCACAAATCGTACCTATGCGGCGACAAACGCAGGCTTGGATGGGTAGGGAACTCTCAGTGTTTGCTAGGGCACAGGTCTGTAACATATTTTTGTTTGCAAAGCTTGCGTATGTCCTTCAAGTCCTGCATTGTGCGAGGAGGAAAGTACAAGTTATACACAGAATATTTGCAACATTTGTGTGGCGCTCTCAATGGGAGCCCATGCGGCGTGACAACTTGTTTCTTCCCTAGTCTGGTGGTGTGGGCCTTGCTCCCTTGTTTGTGCATCAACTTGTTTCCCGTTTTTTCTTTTTCAAATCGGCAAACCATTCGTTTCTTGTAACTGTGCTCATTAGGCGTCTTAGTCCACATTTGCCTTACTTATTCGCACCAACTGGGCAGGCTCGTGAGGGGCGTTTATGGGGATTCCTAAAGGAGGTTGCTGACACTTTCAATTTTCTCACTGTGCGTTTCTCTGTAGATTACCTGTATAGCCTCTCGAGAAAGTAGATGACCCAGGCTCTCACTGAGTCTTTGTTCCCTACACCGTTGTATCGGCAGCCTTATCTGGGGTTTTTGGACTCCGATGTTCTAAAGCGTGTTAGGCAAATGTGCATTCAGGCAGCTGCAAAAACGTTCGTTTTCAAATTACATACAGCGACGTTGCCTGTCAAGACATTTCTTCACAATAAGGAGATGTTTGTGCCCTGGTCGGTAAATTGTCGTCTCTGTAACGTGCCTGAGACAACTGATCATTGCTTTATTCTGTGCCGTGATGCTATGTTCTTTTGGGACATACTACAAAGAACTCTTAAAAAGGACATTGAAATTACGCCTTATACAATTAGATTTTTGCCTCCTGACAAAAACTCTGTCGTGCCTTACGATCTATTTGTGTTGATGGGACTGTTCAGCCTTTGGAAAAGCCGCATGATCGACAGGCATGCAGAGTCACCAAGATCGTCCAAATCCGTGTTTCGGGAGCGGTGTGCTTTGGTGAGAAGTGTATATGCTGCACGTGAAGAACCTCCAAACTGGATGCCGTATCTAGACGCATGTGTTTGTCTCCCAGACTTTTGATGTTCTGATGATTGTGCATTGTCGGGCTGGGGATACGACGGGCTCGTATTAAGCAGCCCGGTAACTTTAGACATGGACATGTTTAGGTAAGTGGAGTTGTTCTTCTTTTACGGAAGTTTTTCCATGCAATAAAGAGAAAAGAAATGCTTCCGTGGCGCATTGGATTGACACTACTTACCTCAGCACTAAGCGAACAAAACATCTGTTCGATTCTCTGTACGAGGAACTTTTTTCTTTTCATTTTTTTTTTGTTTCAACCGCAACATTAAAATACGCTACCAAGACCATTCCTGGGGAGTGTTCCCCTTTAGGTTGCAATATGTACTGTTTTTATTGCTTAATAGCTGCAAAACCAGCCTTGAACAGAGCCACGGGGTGATGGCATGACATTGGTAACACTAATCAGTTACCTTCACCGTAATCATTTCCTGCCTTCAGTGAGTGTAGGTTGCGTTCAGAGACACCTTTCGGTAACTATCGCCGTTTAACCCGCTGATAGGCAACCAGTGAGGAGAAAGAAGTTGCGGGACCCTACCGTTGAAGAGACGAAATTACGCTTCTGTGGAATGAATGTGCTGAGCGGAGGGAAGAGCTAGGCGTCTTAACTTTTTCTTTTGAGGGGTGCCGGCGGGCCGGATGGAGGAGCAAAACCGATGCAATAGAAAATAAAAACAAAACGAAATAAACACACGAAAATGAGGCAGCGGCTGGGAGCGATGTCAACAACCGCGGAATAAATTAAAATAACACTGCAGGTATCTGAACTCATTCTATAGACAAGCGTCAGCCCGTGACGTCAGTGGAAATGCGAAGGCGCTGGCGACAGCACTGACTTTCGGGGTGTAGGCAAAAGTCCGAGCCGTATGTATTGGATGCGCCGCGCTTGCTTTGTTTTCGAGCATAATTCCTGATATTCCTGCAATTTGTGGTGCGGTTGACTTCGCCACGAGAAATAAAAAAGAAAATGGCACCTGTTTTCACATGTTTCTTGCGGTCGGATAAAGATGACAGCAAACGTCAGCGGCGTTGAGCGCGACAATTGTAGACCCTTCGGCGACGGATTGCCTTGGCAGCTAACGTGCGCTGCACTTCTGCACTGAAACTTGATCAGTTAGTTCGTAACTCCTTCATTTTCGTGGTTGCTCTTTGGCCACACGACGAGAAGCGCAATAGCAAACGCCTGCAGCTCGTGCACGTTTTGTTGTACATACTGCATAAGAAGTTTTGACGCGATATTCCATGAGCGTATGATCTTAATCGGAGGCAGGAAAGCTGCGCTGTGACATCCCATTCATCTGCAGTATACAGAAACGGACACAAAAGCCTCTGCGAAGGTAACTGCAGTTACCTTGAGCGGTCACTCCAGCGCGATATTGCCGAAACAGGCCCGATTTCGTGAAGCAAGCGTGATGATTGTAAACAAAGGTGGCGCTGCGATCGGCAGCGACATGGTGTGTAGGCAAAAACGCAGCGTGCCTACACTGCGCAAAGCGACGCTGCCTTCGAAATCAGTTTGCGCGTGCAATATTCTGAGGTGTGAGATTTGCTTGTGCGTAGGAATAGTTTGGTTTAAGCTTGGAGAGTAGTTCAGCACTTTGACAGCTGATTGCCGCTGGAATTTCCTGGCGAAGAGCGCTGCATTGGCTTCCTTCTCCGTGGCCTCAACAGCGCACGGCTAAGGTGCGTAGGCGACTGCAGTGAGTGATTAAGTTAAATAAAAACTAGAAAGTGCAATGTATAAGAAAGACAAATAGTCAACACTGCTCAATTCCCGGGCCTATTCGTAGTGCATGCAAGGAGGACGACAATATGAATGAAGTGCGTTTTTCATATGACGACTCTTTTGACTGGCTTTCTGCTGCTTCAAGCACTTTCACTCTAAACAACAATATTATCGTCAACTATATATAGCAAACTAGAAATCACATTTCTAGCTCACTTTACCGGCAACTTAAGTCATAGAATTTCCTATTTAATAAGAAGAACTCAATCTTTTAGTTCTTTGTAACATGAATTCGCATAGTGCGCTGCCAACTTGTTTTCGCCTGCTCGATAAAAAACACGTTTGACGTCTGTCCCATATCTTACAGACGTAGCAAGGTCATTCACAGGTTAATATGTACATGAAGGTTCGTAAGAATGCTCTCATTTTGTTCTCTTGGAGAGACGCATGAGTGCAGATGCAACGTTCTCCACGATCGCTTGCAGCGAAATTTGCGCGATCTGCTGAGCTTTTTTAATATACTTGGAAATTTTTTATTCAAATGCTCGTCATCTTATTCTGCTTATTTTGCACCCCTCATAGTCGATTCCACTTTGGAACATTAAACTCCATGTACCATATATACTTAAATATCCTGCTCGATCAGAGCTAGGTTGTGCGTGGATATTTAATTCGTTCGTCGGGATCTTATAATACCTCCAAAAATAAAATTTAAAAATATGAAACATAATGCTGCGTGACTGCCCGGATCACAACGATGTTTACTATTATAGAACCGGTGATGAAGAGTGACTCGTTGAAACTCGCGAAACTAAAAACAGATAAGATACTTTGCAAGTCCGGGCCTCTTATTTCGGCAATATCGCACTGGAGTGACCGCTCAAGGTAATTGCAGTTATATTCACAGCAGCTTTTGTGTCCTTTTCTGTGTGAACATATGCACGGGCAGTACTGCAAGTGAATGGAACTCACAGTGCAGCTTCCCTACGGGTTCATACGCACACGGAATATCGCGTCCGAACTTCTTATGACTTCATAGTATATCAAACCGGGCACGAGCTGCAGGCGTTCTTGTGCTATTCGTCGTGCCACCGAAAAACAATCATGACAATTAAGGGTTGCAAACGAACTGATCTAGTTTCGGTGCAGAAGTGCAACGCACGTTAGCCGCGAAGGCAATCCGTCACCGAAGAGTCTACTTGTCGCGTTCAACGCCGCGGCCCTTCGCTCTCACCCTTATCCTACCGCAAAAAATATGTTAAAATAAGTGCCATTTTGTTTTTTTCTGCCTCGAGGCGCAATCAACCGCAACACAGCTTACAGAAATATTGGAAATTATGCCCGAAAACACAACAAGCGCCGCGCGTCCAATGCAGACGGCCCGCGCATTTGCCTACACCACGAAAGTCACTGATGTCGCCAGCGCCATCGCATCTCCACTGACGTCACGGGCTGACGCTTGTCTATAGCTTTTATCTGTTTTCAATTTCGCGTGTTTTAACGAGTGACTATTCATCAACGGTCCTAAAATTCGAGTGAACATCGCTAAGATCCGGATAAACATAAACTCAACCCGCTTTATCTCTCAGATTATTTTTTTTGAAGGTCATTAACAACCTGACGAGCGAATTAAATATTCACATACAAACTATGCTCTGATCGAGCAGGATATTTAAGGTGGTATATATGATATATGAAGTTTAATGTCCCAAAGTTGATTTTGCTATGAGAGGTGCAAAATATAAGATTGCGCGAATTTGAATAAAAATGTTCGAACTATATTTAAAAAAAAAAAAGGTCAGCAGATCGCTTAAATTTCGCGGCAAGCGATCGTGGAGAACGTTGTATTTGCGCTCGTGTACCTCCTATCGAGCAAAGAGAACCAAATAACATCATTCTTAAAAGCCTTCATGTATATAATAACCTGTGCATGACCTTGACGGGTCTATACGATGAAACAGACGTGAAACTTTTTTTTTTTTTTTATCGACCAGGATAATGAAAGCTAGCAGTGCACTATGGGTGAATGTTACAACGAACTATATGATGAAATTCTGTAACTTAGGTTGCAGGTACAGTGAGCTAGAAATATGATTTTTAGTTGCCGGTAATAATTGTTGTTTAGATTAAATGTGCTTGCATTAGCGGAAAGCCCATCAAAAGAGTCGCTATATGAAAAACACACTTCCATTAATTCATATCGTAGTCCTCCTTTCATGCGCTAGCAATAGGCTATTGATTGTACAGTGTTGACTATTAGTTTTTCTTATACATTGCGCTTTCTCGTTTTCATTTAACTTAATAACCGCCTATGCACCGTAGCCGCGCGCTGTTGAGGCCACGGCGAAGGAAGTCAAAGCAGCCATTTGCCGGGTAATTCCTGCAGTAATCGGCTCCAAAGTGCTGAATTACTCTCCGGGCATCAATCAAACCGTTTCTACGCACAAGCGAAGCTACGGCGGCACAGCGAAGCTTACGCTTCGGAATATTTCCATGCGCAAACTGGTTTTGAAGGCAGCGTCACTTGGCGCTGTGTAGGCACGGTGCGATTTTGCCTACACCCCATGTCGCTGCTGATTGCAGCGCCACCTTTTCATAGAAAAGCCCCCCCCCCCCCCCCCCCCCACACACACACACACACACACACACTCCAGGATTCCTAAGGAATTAACCGCGCTAAGCAGTCGCTGTCTCTCCTTCGTATGAAGGCTTCTGGAACAAAGAAACAAGCTTGCATGAGGCATATGGAGTTTGCTGCTTCTAACCTCACAAAGGGTAGAGCTTATGCCACCCCTGCAGCAGCACAGTGACTTTACGCTAGTGACACTACGTGCCTGTTTCCGTGTGGGATGAACCGCATGTGTGTTCTGCTGGTTCACATAAATCACTAAAGAGGCATATAATTTTCAACCTGCTGGCCTTTGTAATCACACGTGTGATGGTACCAACTGCATTTTTGTAAGAATTAATTGATCGTGCATTATGAGTCCTTTTGCCTCTCATAGTTGTGCACTTATGGGACAGCTGAAATTGCTGTTATTTTATATTTCATTATACCCAATCAGCCATCTAATATTGATAGCCCTTAGGAAAATATAACCCGTTTTAAGTTTTGTATTCAGCTTTTATTTCCATGATATTTCTCTAGCAAACCACGCTTATGAAGGCTATACTGCACTATCCACGACCGGGAGTTCTGCACTCAAACCTAGACATCATCTCAAGTTCAGCTGTCGTCCAGTTCCGAAAGAAAATAATTGAATCGCTTGTCAGGACGCAATGAAAATTTGGATCGGGTCATCCTATTCAAAATCTTGTAGTTTTTTTTTGCTTTGCCAAATTACTGAAACGCACATGTTCAATTTGCACATATCTCATCCAGGTAATTTGGCACCAATTATTCCCTAAAAATAACCCCTTCAGGCGTTGTCGTTTACGCTGCGGAAAATCATCATGGTCTCAGTAGCACCTTCTATAAAACGACCTCCTAATCTATCAATTTACGCCGGTATACTCGCCAAACGGGTGAGTTGGTAAAATATATTCAAAGGCAAACAGCGCAAAATAAGCAGAAAAGAACAAGAAAAGAAGCGCTGGAGCAGAAGAACCACAAGACGAGCGCGTGGTTTTTCTCTTGTCTTTGCGTTTTGAGCTATTTGCCCTTCAAAATCACATAAAGCTTACGAGCTAGCAGGAAGACCTCCTATGGATGGCATGCACAAACACACGAAACACACGCGTTCGCTACTAACTTTCGCGTGAAGAGCTGGCCTGGGCCAGTGTTTCTACCAGGAAGTTATAATTCAGGTAAAGCTTTCGGGCGCGCATTTTGTTACGTAGAATCACATTCATATGCGCGATAAAGATGTACTTGAATAGAAAAAGCGCGAAGAGAAGGTGAGTGGCTTTTGTTTCCGTCTCGTGGAGAATGGGCCCTACCATCGCCTCTCCAACTCCTCCCTCACACCATTCATCCCTACTTCCAACAATACGAGCCACGGCTCCGTAACAAAGGCGTGCCTCCTTCCCTTTTCTGCCTAGCTTCCGCTGTGTCACAGAATAAGCTGCTTGCGAGATTAACCGCAACAATCGCGTACGACGCCAGTGGATGGAGGGCCTCCTTTGATGGGCATTTGCCGCTCCGTTCTTGAGCTGCTTGAAAATTCTCCAACCAACATGATTCCGAGAATCGATGACTCCTTCTTCAGGAGTGATACTGAGCTTACATGCAGCAGCAAATAAACAAAAGAGGCGAGGAAGGGCAAATACAGGAGGGAGGAGGAGAATGAGTGGGCGTTGAAAGGAGCAGGCGGAGGGGAGGGGGGCTTAAAGGCTTAAGTGCCTTGAGGCAAAAGTCCCCCACGTGAATCACAGGCCTGACCCAATGGTACAGCTGGACGAGGACGTTGGCGGCGAAAGGATTGCCCGCCGTATCGTACAGTATCAGAGGTCTGAAGAAAAACTGAAGTCAGAGCAGAGAGGTGGTCGAGCTGCATTGGTGTTAGCGGAAGGATAGCGAAGTGGCTCCTTCGAGCCGTTTAAAGGCCGGAATAGATGGAGCGTTTTTACCGCGTCAAGCCTACGTTTTTCGTCCGACAGCGCGTACTCGACGCCCGGAGTGGAAAAAAAAAAAAAAAGCGCCCCGCCGCCGATTTGGACCTGCCAGATATTTGACGCGAGGGCAGCACGGCGTCCTTTTAACCGGAAGCTGACGTGGACGTGCGCCAATAGCAGCGCGGAAAGCTGGCATTTCCGGTTTGAGCGACCGCTGTCAACATGGCCGCCATGGCCGAGGAGTTTCCGGCAATTTGGCCACAGAAATACGATTATCGTGAAAATAAACGCTTTATCAAGCACGGAATGTCGCTTTTTTTGTGAGAATACGGCTTAATCTCGGATCGAAATTTCTGTGCTTCCTCCCTGAAGCGAAATGTGTCGAAAAAAAAAAAAAATCGAGCGGGCATTCCAAGGTATGTGTCTCCGTTCGAGCTCGCCAAATCCTTGTGCAACCTGTGTACGCTTACTGCATTTAGCACAGTAGCGTTGGAATGCGCCCTTTCGGGATTTTAACAGAAGGGACAGCGCCGCTTCTTTCAGGTATTTCGCACTGCGGGTTTTTACGCTCGCTGATGCATTTGCTTTCGCATCGAGGGAACGCGGCGGCGCTCGCGCCGCTTCGTCGTTCCGTGTCGGCACGGCACTTTTTGTCGCTCAAAAATCGCGGGGAACAAAAAAAAAAAAAAAAAAAGCCGCATGTATTCCGGGCTTTACGCTTGGCGAGCATCGATTATCTTGCCTTCGCATTACACGACTTGCACGTGCCCATTTTTTTATTTCGATTACTATGTTAGCGACTATAGTGTTGATTCCCTGACGCATACTACACGCTCCCGGTCGTTTAGCGTTACACCTCTCATTTTCCGTTCTACAGCTTTATGCGTTCTCCTCAACATAAGTTGAAATCTTTACCTTAAGTCTCCCCGTTTCAGCTCCATATATGCGCAATTGTGTCCGTGTGCTGTGTGATATCAGTGCACATGAGATCCACATGTGGTCGAAATTATTCTGGAGCCTTATAGTACGGCACCTCTTTCTCTCACTCTCTCCTTTCCGTCCCGCCCTCATTCCTTCCTTAAGGTGCGGTTCAGATGTCCAGCGAAAAGTGTAGCAGATGCTGCGTATTTCCTTTCCTATAAGCCAAATTAATTCTTTCGGTACACGGCTGTCGAGGATAGCTGTATCCCCCTCTATACAAAGGCTCGCAAGCCGCTGTAAGAAACAAGACTCCGAAGTGGCGAGCTCGAGTACGCGCTGGTATGCCGTTAGATCCGTACTGTACTTGAGACTGGGGATGAGGGACTCCTCGGAGTTTCCTGCCGACCCCCAACCACGCTCAGTACAAAGGAGGAAGATTGCTCTTCCTTTCAGCCTGTCTGATACGGACACGCCCACGTGCCTGCATGGAGGCGCCTATGGCTGTAGTGCGCAGGTCACTTACGCCTACTGGATCACGTTTCTACGTGTCCAATGGTATTTCGTCGTGGCGTGCCCTTCGATGCCGCCAACTCTCCATCTTGGTTTTTACAAGCACCAGCGGACGACCTGCTGATCCTGTGCTTGAGCCTGATGGTGGTGGGGGCGAGGGTCTCGTCGGAGGGTCCTGAAGACCCCCTGCCACGCTCTGCACAGGGGAGGGCTCCGTGCTCCTGTGTTGAGCAGAGTGCTTAAGGCATGCCTTTAAGTTTTCCTGGATGTGCCCGTGACTGCAGACACTCTTGCCTACAGAGCCAGGTCTGTATGTGCAGCATGCATACTGCTATGAAATGAGTAAAATAGAGTTATTTTTTGTTTTCTTGTTCCTTTGTGATATCTGACATTTTACTTATTTTGCCTTTTCTGCTGCGGTTGTCACACGAGTCCGGTATAGTGGTGCAGTAATTTTTTTTTTATATGAATCTTCCTCCATCGTTTCTCTTACCCGTGCATTTTGCGGTTAATATAATCTGGCATAGTGACGGACGTCTTTTCGCATCAGACTAGATTTAATAGTTTTTTTTTCTCTCTTAATGTTTTATCTAGGTTTTGCCATTCTTTCCCATCCCCTACCTCTTGTCTGTGGTGTCGGAAGTTAATTTTTTTTCTTTTGCTTGATTCTTCTATTCCTAAAATCAGTATTTTCTCTCTTTAATTGGTGGACCAACGATTACAATGCCGTAGGAGACAGCAATTCTCTATTGTTCACCCGATTTTTATTTCTTTGTTGGGGACTGTCCTGTTTACTTTTCTACCCCAGTCTCTCTTTTTTTTATGCCTTGAGTTTCGTACGTCTGCCTCTCTCCCCGTATTGTTATTTGTCATTTTGTGTGACGGTGGTTTTGCTGCTGTTCTCTTCTTTTCTGGTTCTGGTTCGTGTTTTGTTTCACTTGCAGGTCTGGATGCTACCCTCTGGGGTTTTCCTTTTATTCTTCTTAAACCAGCGTGGACCACCTTTCGACATGAACCTCGTTTTTTTTTTTTTTTTAATACCTTCTATCGCTTTTAAAAAGTGTTTTTTTTTTTTTTTTTTTTTTTTTTATCTCGAGCTGCTGCTCGTTTTTATTTATTTTTAATTGGTTTAAGCCTGGCAAAGCTTTTGCTGGTCCGGGCTCGCCCTTAATTTTTTATGTTTTTTTTTTCTCAGTTCGAGGGGACGAATAAAATGGTATGCACGGACAACGGGGCTGGCATACAAAAACAGTAGCGTAGACTCTTTGAAAACAAGAACTGTACATTTCGTCTGGCCACAGTGTCTACAGTTCGGCGCTCTGCGGTGAAGAGGCTTTAAGAGACTACGCAACTGAAAAAAAAAAAAAAGAAATCTTAGAGGCAGGTATTGTCATCAGCGACTCCAAGACTGCCATACACAATTTCGCCCGAGGTAGAACTGCACAATCTACTCTAAATATTCTTAATAAGATTCCATTCCCAGATAGGGACATTGAATTGATTTGGGTACCGGCATATTCTGGCAACCCTGAAAACGAGGCGGATCACCAGACAGCCCGAGGTTTAGTCAGCCGAGCGGTGACCACCTCCGCTCTGGGGACAGCCAAGGACAACCTGATATCATTTCACGACTTAACCTACCACTTCAGCCTTGAACGAAGGAAGTTTCCGCCGCGGCTTAGTAAAGAACACGAAATTACTTGGAGGAGACTCCAAACAAACTCCTTTCCAAACCCGGTAGTTCTCTGACATATTTTCCCCCCAATTTTCTCCTGACTGCACACTGTGCGATGAGAGAGCTACCCTCAACCATATACTCTGGGGATGCAAGGATGACCCCCACCTCCCCAATTAGGAGAAATCGTGCATCCAGATGACCGGGAGACCCTACTGCGCAGCTCGGACCCAGGCATACAAGACCGGATCCTCAAGCGCGCCTATGAGGTCGCCAACAGGCTTGACCTACGGGCCATCTAGTAGGGCAATGCAACTCGGTCCTATATAACTGTCCGGCTAAGTAAAGGCTCTCTGCTTCAGGCAGGCTGCTCAAATAAAAAAAAAAGCACAGCATGACCGGCTTCTCAGCCTTTCCGAAATTTGCAATCCATTTCTGTGCGCGTGCTGCCGATTTTGCTCACACACACAAAAAAGGAGTCTTTCACAGGTACAAGTCAGCCGAAACAGATACGACGAGAGGGTTTGCACATACGTAGGTGGTGCAGTATTTGAAAATGTTTTTGCCTTTCATGCATTCCGCCCAAGAATTCAATGCGCATCAAATTCTGCTCATTTTCCCTGCAAGAAGCTCGATTAGAGGAGAAAGCACAAATCAGGTGCCTGCTACGCTTGACTTTCGTTTCCATGCAAACAACACGACGTTAAGTTTCAGGGGGGACAGTAAAGAGGCCTTTGCCCTGCAATGGATGTTGCCAGACTAATTATGATGGAGTGCCGGAGAGAGCACTCTGCTCTTGGGCCTAATTCTTCAACGATTCATGTTTTCCTTCATTTTGTCGTGACATGAAACGTGGCAAAAGTTGCAAGAGGCAGGGAAGCGAACGACACATCACAGGCGTGGATGGTTTGGCCGTCGCAGCTGCGTCCTGCAAATGCTTGCATGTGATGAGGACGACGCGATTCGTAATCACTGATGGTTTTTGTGCTACCTTAGAGATAACTTGATCAGAATAGAACCTTGTCTACGTTAAGCCGCATCGTCGGCTTCACACCATTCCAGCTTGTCACCGGCGGCGTTGCTATCAATGGTAACCCCAGGCTACGACCATGCAGCCGTAACGGACCCTTTTTGACCATGTATAGCCGGTGTCCGTGTTATAAGCAAGCCGGGACGGTGTCTTAGATGAGGTAATTGCTGCCGTTCACTTAATGAGCGAACGATGGCACCAAGCCACGTTTACGGCTGTAGTAATTTGACAAGTAAGAGCGCACAGACTAGGGCAGCACAGTGTACATAAGCCACCTACATAGCGCACATGGAAGGCGGGCACGTTAGAAGTATTAAAATGTGCACGCAGAAAAAAAAAAAAAAAAGCGTTTGTTGACAAAATCGACGCCATTACCGATCTCATTATGGAAGACCTCTTACAACAGACTGTGAGGCTGCATAGACATCAGTGCTGCTTCTCGAAGTGCCACCATCCTTCAGCGGCATTTTTGGCGCTTAATGGCAAAATGTCTCGTATTGCGACAGTGCACCAAGCGCGCTCGTAGCACGTTCCAAAACTCTGCTTCATTTGAATGGTCACTGTCATAAAGTGTGACCATGCTACAAAATGCGCTACCACTGCTGGCGGACGGAAATACAGAGCACGAAAGACAGGCGCCGAAAGCTAACAAGCAAATGTAACTGATGGCTGGGGTATCCACAGGATTGTTAATGCCGGCCGAAATTGTACGTATATAGCCTTATAGAAACATAAACAACCTGACCATGACGAAGAGTGTGGATCTGTGTCCTTCACTATTAAATGCTTTTTTTTTTTTGCCTTCCACTACGGCGAAAACGGACTAATTATCAATGCCGTAGCGGCAGCAGCTGTTTCCTTTAGGCAAATGCCACCTTGCAACCTCCCCTCCCAAATCTATCTTGCTGGCAATAGCAGCATATGTCTCTTCACATATGATATTCCTCGGCCAGTTTTTGCAGTTAAGGCATGTACAACGTGCCGCTAATTTCCGATGCATGAATTGCTGTGAAAGAAAACAAATCGGCGCGTGATCTGCTTTTTAACCTCCAGCCATGTCGTTGATGAAACGGCACGAAGGGGAGCTTGCTCTATCGATGTAAAAAATTACTTTTCCTGCAAGTTCTAGGTGCCATATGAAAAGCCAAAACCTCTGAAGCGAAGCTATGAAATCTTATTGCGAACTTCAGAGTAGTAGAAATGCCATATTCGATATACGACTGAGCACGGATGGAAACTCGCAATAGAGAATTAGCGCATGCCACAGAAATCTGTTAAAAAAATTGCTATCATGGCTACTTTCCTTTTACTACATTTGAGCATAATTAGTCCTAGACGTTGCATTTTGTGTCAAATTTTGTGGCAAGACTAATCACATCTAACTTTAAACTTATTCGGGTCTCTATACATTTTTTTTTGTGGATGGCTAAAGTCTGAGGAAAGCTGGGGTCACATTTATGAACAGCAGGTGATCGCGTCTGCTCATTTTCTAGTAGGGGATTCCCTCTCATATCACCTTGGGAAGTAGTTCATAGCCAGAAAATCTGGACAGATTTTAAGAAAGGGCTTTCGAACGTAATTTTTTCAACTATTGTATAATTTTACTATATCAAGCAATATATCCACAGATCCTCACTCGAGAGGCTTGTAGTTATTGTACCATTTATTTCAAAGAATTCCCCTCATTGGACAGACTTAAGAATCAAAATATTGCTGCGCTTAAGAAGCTTAGCATTTTTATGAACATGTTCATAAATGTATGTCGCAATATTCCACAGTCACCCCGTAATTGTTTAAAAACGCACCTCATTGGCTTTTTTTTTTTTTTTTTTTTTTTTTTTTTTTTTTTTCTGGCAGCTTGAACTACTCGGTTCGAGTTCAGGAAAAAATTTAAAAGCATTTTTTTTTGTACGAATTGAAACCATATATTATTTCGATCTGTATGTTCATCAGTACTTCGCGATATACCCCTCAGTTGCTTCGCAATAAATGTGTCCCGGACAGCGGGACGTATATTTTTTAATGTGATTGCGTCTAAAATACAATCCTCCAGAAAATCGGATGTTGGAATCGGCGTCGCTGTTGTGAACAAAATATCACGAGAATGCCTCTGGAAGGTGTTAGTTGGCAGGTGGCAAGTTTAGTTGGCATTTATTGGTCGGCGGGTTGTGGAATGTCGCAAGACAACAGATCCATTTCGGGCCTCTACTATCAGATAGGCATCCAATAGGGATCCCAGGATCCCTAGTCAGACACGTGCTTGGCTATCGCTACATTCGCGTGTAACCGTGTTATGTATCGCGCATCCATTTTTCAAAGCGATGAGCGCATTGTCCCGATTTAGGAAATTGAAGAGCATTGTATAATGAGCAACAATGTTTTGTATCGTTTTTGTATTTTTATGTCGCCTTTTGATGAAATCACTCTTGGCGTCGTTCCTTTGCTTTTCGAGGCTTTGAAGGCACGGGTCATTTAGCGGTGTAGTTAATGAAATACATACATTAGATTATATTTGGCAGCGCGTTCTGCACACCTGCATAAGGATTAGATGTCTTCTGCTCAAACATTTCGCCCATCCTGAGCATGCCGGTCAGGTATAGCCTGCCATCCATGACGACGACATGATGATGATGATGATGATGATGATGATGATGATGATGATGATGAGGAGGAGGAGGAGGAGGAGGAGGAGGAGGAGGAGGAAGAAGGAAAGACGCAGCAGTAAGCGTCCAGAATGCCCTGAGCCGGGGTTACCAAGGCGAACTGGTTCGTCTGCTTGTTCGAGCCTACCAAGCCCACCATGTTGGGGGAGGAGGGTGTGGAAAATGAAGGGTTTGAATAGCGACGGGGCAGGGGAAAACTCAGTGTTCTAAATTAGCATAGGGTTCAGGATAATTCGGGCATGCGGGAGTGTGTCTCATGCGGCAGAGAAAAGATCGGGCAGGAGTAATGAGTGTATTTAGATGCATGTGTCAAAGAATGCGTATTTTCTGGGTAGTAAAGCTTTGGAAATGTACGAAGAATTTCTCTGACCTTGTTATAGTGAAGACTGATTTCATTATTTTTTTCTTGAGAAGAGTAGCGTCCTACGTGGGTAGATAAAGCCAGGGAGTCCCAGGCGCCCTGTGCTGAAGTTCGCGGGTGAGGCGATGCACTACCTCGTTGCCTGGGATTCAGCGTAACCAGGAACCTCAGAGTGACACTGTGGAGATGTAGTTTGGCAAGAGCATCATGTAGATCATCCTGTAGTCCTGGAGGAATATGACCCGTGTGGATGGCGCATATAGTTTAAGTTGAATCTGTGCGTATGGTATATCCAGAAAGATTATGGGGTCTAGAGAAAAGTATTGAATACGCAGTTGCTCTAACGTTAATTCGTGATGCGGCTGTGCAGACGATCGTCGATGGAATAAGTATAGATGGGCATGATTGGAAACGCGAGCAGAACGACGCCCTGGATTAGTGTTGGCTCCAATGTGGCTTTTTTTTTTTTTTGGAATACGGACAATCCTAAGGTTATCTAGAAGCGGAAAGAAAAGTCCTGTAAGCCCTCTAGATTATAAGCGTTCAGAGCTCATACGTAAGGGAACGTTAAGGGCGGCCTTTAACAATGTGTGAAGCGAAACCTCAATCCGATGCCGTTGGTGACTGGTTAGATTAAGATATGGACTGCTAGAGAATTTTGCTAAGTGTTAATGCGTGGATAAGCTACCTGACTTTACTCTTGCTTAGCCAGACGTGCTTATTGTCAATGCGATAAACTAGATGCGCAAGCTGATTGCAAGCTTTAACAGTTGTAGATGCATTGGCCTCATTTGTTCACTCCTGTATATGATGCCCAAAAACCCAGCAAGAGGATACGTGAGAGATAAGGCGACCCGCCATTGGGAGAGTAATTGAACTATTGTGTTGGTGCTGATAGGGAGATTCTGCAATGAGTATCAATTCAGATTTATCAAATGCGGGAGATAGACCTTAATTGCATCAATACCTTGCTGTAAATTGCCCTCTACAGGAAACCCAGAAGTGCACCTAAGAGTAAGGTCGTCTGCGTAGCACGTATGTTTTAGGTTTGAGATAGATAGTAAATTACGAAATAGGAGAGTAATTCCAAGGTTGAAAATGGTGGGTGATAGAATAGCTCCCTGTGGAGCACCAGGCTTGAGGGAAAACGTTCGATCCTGTTCCCCTCCCCGACAGAATCGAGGAGGCGGCACTTGGCCGTGCGGCCGAGCAGATGAAAATGTGATAGGAAATGATGCTTGTTGGCTGTGTCTATGCGCCTATTTCCATAACTATCAGCTTTAACACCTGCAGTTGGACCCCAGGGACACCTGATTTCTGCTTCTGACTATTCAAACAACGTTCAAGCGGCATGACAACATCGCATCCTCCGGTGCGTCCAGGCGTTTTCTGTCCCGCCGACATTCTCTGACAGGGACGTGCTTGAATATGAAAATTTAATATGTGTTTTTTTTTTCTTTTCCTCAGAATTCTTTTAGCCGACTCCTCAACCTCTGATAAATATGGCAGAATCTAACATCTGAAGGTGCAAAAAACACTGATGCTCGATCACGCGTTAGGTCTCTACGGTCTTGAAATCGTAAATGTATTTGCCATCTCCCGCGCCCTTTCATTTCACCTTCGAAAAAATACAAATCACTGATATTTGAACGAGAAATTTTGATTGACACCTCGGGAAAAATAGCTTCTTCAAATATCAATGGTAGATATTTCCTGTGCAAGATCGAAAGCAGAACACGTCTACTAGAAAACAACAATGAAGGTATACGGAGTATGACATTTAATCAAAATTAGTTTTAAAACAGGCAAATAGAAAACATAGTGCCCTTTACCGGAAAACATCAGTATGACATTTAATCAAAATTAGTTTTAAAACAGGCAAATAGAAAACATAGTGCCCTTTACCGGAAAACATCCAGCAAAATATCAAACAGTCCTGCCGCAGTGGCTCGTTAAATAATGCGCTCGTCTACTGAGCCGGGAGGCGTGGGTTCGATTCGGGTGGTCGCATTTCTGTGGGGCTATAACACAAGGCTCCCGTGTGCTGTGCGATGTCAGTGCACGTAAGAGAACCCCTGGTGGTCCAAATAAACGAAGACCTGCACTACGGCGTATCTCATAGCCTAAGCCATTTTGAGATGTAAAACTCCATAAACCATCAGTGAACAAGATATCTAATAGGTTCACCTGGCTTTGCGCGGACGTTGTTATTTATTGCACAAAATCTCAAAGAAATGTCGACTAACGAATTACCACACTTTTTGAAAACTAAAAGAGCACTTGTACAAGAGTGGCGCTTTGTAGGCGAAATTTCCCCTGATATTTCGAATCGATGAATATATGTGGCTTAGGTCGAAGGCGGAACCTTACCTTCACCCCAAAACACGTTATTCGCGGTAACCACTTTAATGTTCAGTTTGAGGTAATGTTCAATAAAAATCCTGTGTATAAGTGAGTTAATCTGTAAGACAAAATGTAATGCTGGAATTCCTTTATTCTTAGCAATTTCGTTTTACATGCAAGAGGTTAAGCATGCCTATCATATAGTAACTTCTCGGTATATTGAAAAGAGTTTAATCCTGTCGATCAAAATGTAAACTGCGCGAAAAAACGGGACAATAGGCGAAGGAACACAAACAAGACAACACGGGCGCAGACTTCCAACTGTTTATTGGTGAACGAAAGCACATGCTATATACATGAGGGAACTCAGGCGCGTAACCACTGCTATCTTTAACACGAGGCGTGATAAACATAAGACGGTAAAATTTTATCGTAAACTTCTTTCACACTATGAGAAAACATATTGCAGATTGCAAGATGAAAGGTCTAGCACTCAGACGCCATGTTCCAAAAAGGGAAGCCACAATCAGACGGAGTTTAAACCAGAAGAAACAAAAACGTTTTGGAAAGGCTATGAAACAATGCATAGGTGTATGAAAAAACAACGGTGGCGTGAAACATTTTTGACAGAGATGAAAAGAAACGGTGAACATTAAAGGAGGAAAATGCTTTTGCGAAAAGACAACAGGGGTAAACGGAAAGAGGGTACAATTATGGAGGTGAAGATTAAAACCAGCTAAAAGAATCATGTGAAAAAATGACTGGGTGGAAAAACAAGAAACAGTTGTAAAGGTGAACCTAAAAGCATAAAAATCAGCTAAAAGAATCATGTGAAAAGAAAAATTAACAAGGAATCGTTGTAAAGGTGAACCTAAAACCATTAAAGCCAGGTAAAAGAATCATGTGCAACAATGACAGGATGGAAAACACAACACGGCTGTAAAGGTGAACAATAAAGCTATGCAACGAATTGCATTTTGGAAAACTGAAAACCGTTTATGACAAGATTATTACATGAAAAGGCACCAGAAAATTTACAGGTGGCCTTCCAAAAACGCAATTTCACTCGATGAAAGCAAAATAGATGGTGTGCTCACACATATGTCGCCTGGTTTGAAGATATGAAAAGCTTCAACAACCTCCATTTCTGCCTTTTCTCTTGACTTAAACAAAAACGTGGTTTCGCGCCAAATTGGTGTGCAGGGTGCTTTGTTATTTCCCCTCCCCTTACCTTCACAGTTCCCACAATGGGGTGCAAAATGCCCTCCAGCATTGTTCCTTATTGCCCAATTATGTTCTCGTGCCCGTTCGTTGAAACATCTACCCGTCTGCCCAATGTAAAATCTGCCGCATGTGAGGGGAATTTTGTCCTGTCAGTGCTTAGTAATATTAATACCGTCATAATCCTGAGGGAAGGAGTCAGATTAAGGTAATATCCTTTAAACTTGATACTCTTTAAGGGTATTAAGAATATCATATATTTTTTTCTGCTTTCGTTGACACCCTTAAACTTGTAAAGAGCCAAAAAAAAAAGAAAAAAAAAAGAAAGCGTGCTTCGTTTACTTTTGTCCGCACCGGTACCTGAATCGTCCATACCCATAGTCAAAGTTAATGACGTTGACATAAAGAGGCGTTGAAGCGTGTTGACAGCAACAATGGTCGACGTGCTGTCATGCTTGCATGATGCTCTGGGATTGTTGTTTCATGCAATTCTACAGTTACTAGCCAGGGAAGGGGAGTAACGGGACTGTGAAACAGGTAAGCAAGCAGCACTGGGCGCATCGGCTATGCTTGCCGATTAGATATTACAGCGACATTTGGTCGATGACTCGCTTGGCTCGATGGGTAGTTATGTTGTCGTAGGTTATTCTTTGTGGATGACGTTAGTGTAGTGCGAGCAAAGCGAGGTGCTCTTTTAAGGTGAAATTCTGCGGCGAAAACGAGGCTCTGTTTGGTATGCGTGCTTCACGTGAAGCGTTTATGTATTTCTTATTGGGAGTAATTTAATACGGCGCCCAAGATTTAAACAGATCCTGTGTCCTAGCATGAATGAAAAGTTTGGGGAAATCGGAAAGAATGTCAGAATTACACATTGATTTAGGTTTATTAGGCAAGAGAGTATTGGGTTTGTTGTGCCGAAAAGCCGTCGCTGTCGTTGTATACCCCAGAACGTAAGGGAAAAACTTGGTATTGTTCCAAACGTGCTGGGAAAACTACTTACGTGCATTCGCATCGTAATTGTGAAGCAACCGCTCTTTGTGCACCGTTCCGGGTGGTGTCATGCCATTTCGGTTCCTTTTTAGAATACATCTGCTAGTCATGTTGGAGGCTAGTTTACGATAGAGATTCTAATCGAAGATATTTGTTACCTCCAACTGTAAGCCGTATATTGCATGTGTAGGTGTCCACTGAGGTGCGGAAAAGCAGTGTCGCTGCCGTGCGTTGGAGTGTCTAGACCTGGACGTCCGCTGACAGAAATCAAGATTCCATAGGCCACTGGCCGCGGGGATCGTCTGCGGTGAAGGCCTTCCAGGCGCTTCTCTGCTTCATGAAAACCACGGGCCTGATCGATAGGCTGTGATTTTGCCGTGATGTGACTTGATATGATGTGAAGTGATGTGATGTGACGTGATGTGGCTGTGATACGACTATACTGACTTCACTGAGTTTCTGACTTCATATTTTGATAACCCTCTTTTACCCATCACTTTTATATGCACTCACAACCTTCCCCCAGTGCAGGGTAGAAAACCGGTTTCTTCTTCCGGTCAATCTCCTTGCCTTTCCTCCTCCTCCTTCTCCCCCTGTCAACAGAGAAGTGTTGCAAATGCTGCGCCCTCCTTGTCCCCAAATCTTGCATACTTTCCTTTGCCCCGCCGCGGCGGTGCAATGGTAAGACGCCCGACTAATGTGCTGGAGTACGCGGGTTCGATCCCGACCGCCGGTGGCTACGTTTTGAGGGAGGCGAAACGAAGTGGTGTCCGTGTGCTGTGCGATGTCAGTGCACGTTAAAGATCACCAGGTGGTCAGAATTGCTTCGTAACCCTTTCAACTTTCCCTCCCAACTTCCTCCCTTCCCTTACGGCGCGGTTCAGGTGCCCACAGAGGAAGTGTGACAGATACTGCGCTTTAACTTTTCTGTGAACCAATTTATTCAACAAAAATATGTTTAAAAGTTGCGGAATGAAAAGGCAGTGTAAAAGGCGCTATCATATCTACTCTTAAGGTGAAGCTTGAGCGCCCTTTTATTTTTTTTACCATTAGTTTACGGCGGTAAACTCTCTTTTTTTTTTGTTTTTTGGCAGGTGGTAGATGTCCGCCGCTCTAATCTGAGGTGTTGCACAATCTTGTATGTTGTGAGTGAATTGAACTGGTCCAATTCCGAGGTACAGACCGTACGGCCGCCCACAAACTTAACATGAATGACGGAAAGCGGGGGTTGGACTGCGCTGCAGAGCAGTAGTCATCGGATGGGAGATAATTATATAATGCTCTCGGTACATTTACGGTGGCTGACGATAGCTAGTGCGGAGCTCGCTCAGAATGTGTGTGTTTTTTTTTTTTTTTTTTTTAATGTGCCAAATCGACGCATAGGAAGCGCGCTCGTTACGTAGGCATTTCTCCGCGCTTTGCTCGCGAATGCATGCAGATGCGGCATCACACACACGGTTAACGCGATGCAATTTCTACGGTGTATTGGTTCTTCCATCGTCAATTCATAAGAAGCTCTTTTTTTTTTTTTCGGAGGTGGGGAGGGGGATGCGAAGTCAAAGCCTTGTGCATAAGTTTGAACAGTCGTTACCGCTTTATAGAGGGAATCCTCGATTAAGCCCATCCTGCCTGTCGTGGCCCATATTTTAATATCATCTGCGAAGAACGTATGATTGATGCCTGCAATATGATTTAGTTGGAAGTGCAGATGAATCATGGCTAGGTTGAAGGGAAGACAGAGCATCAATTGCTCCTTGTGGGGTCTCTCTTGCTCCTTGCTTCACTTGATGTATGGGTTGTATTTCGATGCTGATTCGTAATTCTCTTTCGGAAAGGAAACTGCACTTGCAAGTACATGTCCGTGAACTGCAGGCAATAGTTTGGAGATTGTCCAGTATTGTGGAATGTTTCGCATTATGTGAGCGCACATTTTTCAGGACTACTGTCACTGAATCTTCACACATGCTATGACACGCCGCGGTATTAGTTACTCGTGCTATAGCCTGCTGTTCGTCCATGCGTTCAGCATGGTGCTACCGCTGGACCACGGCACATTTACGTTAAAACTCTAGTTCTTCTTTTACTGAACGAACCCGTTTTACCTGCAGGCATCATGTGTACTTATCTCGTTCGACGCGGCTAGCAGCATATATCCTATTTGGTCAACCTGTCGTGCTGTTACTTCATTGCTAGACCGAAGCTAGAAGACCGCTGATTTCATAAATTAAAATGCTGACTCTAAAGCCAAAGCGACGGTCAGTATTCTATCCATACTCTCTAAACATCGGGGTTATAATCATGGTCGCAGCCGTTATGATGATGTTCACTGATAGCAAACCTTTGCTCTGTGGCCCAAATAGAGGGACTAATAACTGGACAAAAACGATCTTTTCCTACCACGTGATTTTAAACGCTACCACGGTGGAGAACTACTCCCAAACTGAAACTTAAAGCAACAGGTTACGTTAGTATTTTTATTATCAGGTTGCTTGAAGTAGAAGAATATTATCTTGAATAAAATCTTTTTCAAGCACAGAGTCAACAATTTTGTTTCACGTAGGCTGTTAGCACAGCCTCCTCTCCATGCTTTGCTTCTCTGGTTTTACTTAAGAGAGCATCTTTACGACACGCTTTGTATATGAAGCACGAAGAAAAGCGTGGAAAGAAAGATAAAAGAAAACAGGATAGAATACAGTACGGTTTCGCTTGGTTTGTAACTGATAACTGTACTTCCAGGCTTGAAGAACGAACAATTCGAATCGCCGCAATGTCAACGTTCGCATTCCTCTCCTGGCACATGAGATCCTCTAGAACACCGGTGGCGAACTATGAAAGTGCATGAGTCATTTATGATAGGAAAGCCCCTTTCTCTTTTTGTCTCCAGCGAAAGAAGCAGCTTTAGCCACAAGGTGGTATTCCTAATAACGGATGTGATCCTCGCAGTTTGATCTCGCACTGGTGACGATTGTCCCCGCTTGCAATTCATAAAGCTTGTTGCTCACGTACGCGATCATATGCGATGCGGCATAATCATCAGTGTGTTTCGCGTTTAATAATTATTCCAAGTGAAACATTAATCTACACATCTTAGGCGATACATGAAAAACCAGTTAGGCAAAACCAGTGACCATCCAACCCAGCACCTAGTTGCAGCCAGGAGTGGCCCGCTAACAGGCCTGCATTGAAGGGCATGACGCGATAGCGTTAAAGGCTCCCGCTTGCGGCTTCCCTTTCGGATTCTCATTTGCGTACATATAGTCTCTACTCAATTAATTACAAATTCCTTAATTTGTGCCTCTATTACCTGGCACATATTGATCAGCATGGAGTCCTAACCTACCGCGTTATCCCGTACCGTTCGTACACGACCACCCGACATGGATATAAGGCTACGCTTAAACCGAGCCGCACGAACCTGCCTGCGTGACATAGGAGTATAGCGTGCATGACAAGGCTCCAAGAGCCCTGAAAGGTTGATTCTTACCCCACCCTCCCAAGTGAAATGAGCAACTCGAGTTGGCAGCTCTTCCCAACTTTGTGATGTCATGTGGTCTCGTTGCATCGTACAGTCTATATCTTCGAATCAGTGCTCGGCCATGTCATCTACCAACTTCCGTCTGCCAGAGCATTGCCCATAATTTCTTTCTCACAGCACCGACAACGCCGAAGTTTTTGTAGGACGGAGCCTTTGACGCTATCACCTGAGGACTTCTCGCTTGCCTCCTCGCAGTGGCCGGACCGTAAACGTTCGTAGTAGCTGGCTATTCTGGGGCCTAAGTAGCATTCTTCTAAACATAACGCACAGAGTGTGATAGTCAACAGATCGCTGAAGATCGTTTCTCGCTAGCATGTTTTTTTTTTTTTTTTTTTTTTTTTTTTTTTTTTAACGAAAGCATTTCTTGTCTCATGAACGAGTGGCCTCACCAGAGTGTGCCGGTAGAGCCTATCATTAGAGCGCGTCAGCACGAATTACCTCTTAACGAAAAAAAAAAAAAAAACAAACACTGCAGTAACTGAGTTTTGAACCCACGCTAGAAAGAACAGACCAGCTTCCCTGGCACACGCCCGAGAGCGCTATGCCATCGCCGCTTCGTTTTTTCAGTTCCAGGCTTTCACAGATATCGAATAACGTTACAGAAAAGCGTTTTAAGACGCGCCAACTCAAACGAGTACGGCCTCCACTGTACTAACGCCGCAGCCGATCACGCCTCGTTTAATACTGTAACACACTCTAGCCCTGCGCAGTCAACATTGTCGTCTTCATCAAGTTTCAACTACAACGCACTCTCGTGATGTTCAGGAACGTCGTCGTCTTCATGAACTTCAATCTGCGCTGCTCCATTTAACCTAAGCAAATATTCCATACACATATGTCATCTCAGCGAATGCGGGCGAGGTCCGCGATTGTAGTGTCGGGTGAATAAACCAGGCGGCGGGACAGAACTCGCAATGCTTTCGCATTTTCGGACGTAAAAACACTTAAGTACACTCCTGTAATTTTTGTTCCATCCATGATGAGGGCTTCATCATTCAAGAGATCTGAAGTTATTTCCAGAGAAACTTCATTTAGACAATGCCTTCATACTTGGGGATCCAAAATTGTTCTAAGTAATAAGCAAAATGATCATACTGTCGAATCGGTAAGGAGCTAATTCACGCACATTGTTGGTGAATACAAAGAACAACAACCGTTAGTCCCATCGCGTTTATAAACGAGGCGATCAGTTTAAAAAGTAGCGGTATAGGCTTCTGCACCAGCGCTAACAGCCTTGTGGGAAGCTCGTATCCACTTTTTGTCAAACATTTAGAGCCCAGAGGGAATGACAGAAGTCCAGAGTTTCACCTTCAAAACACCGGGAACGCTCGAGGTGCAGAACGAGTCAGACCACGGGGTTCTGAAAAGAGCCCTTCTGGGCACTAAATGTTGAACAAAGACATAGGTGTATGTCAGCCCTACAGCTGTAAAGTTGAAAACAAGAAAACCGCAGACATGTTAAATGGAAACCTAACTTCCGGACTGGTACAGCATCCGTACGCTCACGTGTGCACTACCTGTAGAGAGGAGGAAAGCCACGCAGCGGCACATTTGCCAATACAGGTTGCATAAACGAAGTAATTCATCACAATTACCATTCTGCATCTGAAATGCATCTGACTTCAGCGTTGCCAAGAACAGTTCTCTAAAAGTAACTGGAGAATGGCAAATGAGCAATCGCTTATGCTGCATTTTTTTCTGCCCGCTTTTATTAGCAACATACAACTATGCATGGACTAGAATGTGCAGGGCGGATTTTTTAAATTTGTTGTCTGTTGCAATTCGCATGCTGTTAACTTTCTGCAGCAGTTGCATTTCCAACTTTTCCTTGATATGTTTTTCATGCTTCTTTGAGAAAATATAAGCAGCGACACTGAAGACGGTCGTTAAAGCCCCCCCCCCCCCTCCCCCACACACGCACCCACTCCCCACCGGAGCGCGCAACTAGGCTAACGTACTAGGACCTTGTGTGCCATCTCGTATAGTTACCGAAATCGTCGCGCATCATTAGTCTTCGCATTCTGATCGGAGGACGTCTGAGTATATATTAAACTTGCGATATTGCAGTGCCATCGGGAATATAAGCGAACCTCGGGACACGGCTACAGTCAATTGCAGGACGCTCAGGCTTGCATGTATGGGCATCACTGCGCTCGAGGATTTTCCGCAGCTCAAACAATAGTCTATTGCAAATAAGTATTCCGCTCTAGCGCTAGTTTTTTTCTGCCGAGTTCAGGTCTTCTAAGTGATGCCGGTGGTTACAATCTTTTTCCTGGATAGTAAGAAACTGATTACTAACAACCGATTGCTGAATATATATATATATATATATATATATATATATATATATATATATATATATATATATATATATATATATATATATATATATATATATATATATATATATATATATATATATATATATATATATATATATATATATATATATATATATATATATATATATATATGTACTTGGGTTTTAAGAATTTCATGCGTTAAAAAAAGTAATCAGTGCAGTCAAAAATTTGATGAAAATGTCTTTTGTTTTAACTAATCCATTACATTACTTGCAACGCCACGGGCGCCTCTGATATTTACCCGCCCCTCCGAAAAGGAAAGATGCAAAGGACGCGAAACACTTGCTAGGCAAAACGTAAATCTTGCCGCATATAACATATGCGCATAGTGCGGATGACAAATTAGATTCGCATTTATGGCAGTATAAAAGCTAAGCGTCAGTAGGCATCCAGCTCAGAAGACCAAGAATCCCACGAGCTTGCCCACTAGGGAACGAAAATGAAGGCATGCATAGCAGCCGCACTCCTAGTTGCATTTACCGCTGTTTTTCCTTCTGAATCCTACCAGGAAAGCGAAGAAAGCAATGAAGAGATAAAATTCTGCGCTGGTAAGAACATCGCTATATCTGTTTTCAGTATCCATTCAATGCTCCTAAGCAGCTAGCGAACCCTTAAGCGGAAGCAGCTTAAGACTTGCAAATTAATTTGACCACCTGAGTTCTTAAACGAGCTCTGAGATCGTGTAGCACACGGGCGCTTTTGCATTTAACCTTCATTGAAATACCACTCTTAGGGCTGTGCATATGGGCTCAGCAGCTGAACGGCAAAGTCACAGAGCTACCGCGGCCGGTACATTTGATTTTTACTCGTGTGCTCTCCGCGTACTAGCAAACGCATAGCCTATTAAATTACGGAATCAAGGGTGTAAATAGCCATTGACATACACATGAGCACAGCTATATGGTGTTACAGAACTTAGTTAAAAACTTCAGAGATGAATAAAACTTCGTCCGCTCTGGGGCTCCGGACCAGAGAGAAAAATAATTAATATTTATCAACAAAATAAGTTCTGTGTGAGGTCCATGGTAGATGCGGTTCCCCTAGTCCAGGACCCTATATATACACGTGGGCAGCCGTCCGGTTGATCATTCTGACCTGATCATGCAGAGCAGCGCTGGTCAACGCGTTCATTCACTGCTCACGTGTAAGATGTGGGAGGCAGGGAAGAGAGGGCATGACGGGGCATTTCCATGTGGTGTGGTAGAAAGTGGGGGAGTGGGGCATGAGATTACGGCCAGATCTAGACGAAGAAGGTGGGATGTATTTTGTGGAGAATGTGGAGGTTCTGGAAGGTATTAGTCTGACGCTGGCGCCAGTGGAGACACTATCCTGTAGTGAGCCGGGGATGTGGGGCACTGAAGCGAGTTCTGGCGCTCCAATAGTGTCCCAAGATATCAGAGTAAAAAGGGTTGAGTGGGCCAGAAACCACGTCCGCGGGTGCCATTCGGTTGGTACATGATTAAGTGTTGGTATCAGCGACATGGCCTTCTGGCATCCCGGCATGTCTCGGAACCCTGCCGATGCAGTGTTCGTCTTTGTGCTACGAGCGGGAGGGGAGAAGTCGAAGGGCAAGGCGGTGAAAGTAGCCGCATGTAAAATACCGATGAGCTAGCTGATAGTTTATGAACACAATAGCCGAAGTGACAGTGTGGGTGACGTGATGTAGGGCCGGAGCGATGGCGATTTCTTCGTCTTCGATCGATGTGCAAGAGGAGGTGCTTATACTAGTTCGCTGCTTGTGCTGGGTGTCAGAACGGCAGTTAACATTGTGTTGGCGGAAGTGTATGAAGAGACGTCTTTGTGGCGGTGGGGCTGATAGGCTTTATGGCGCCTCAGCAGGGCGAGCTCGAGGGCACCCGGGTGCAGCGTGGGGTGAATGCGTCGGGGTATGTGTCGGGGTAGGGACGACATAGAGCTCTCAGGCTGCAAAGTATATGGAGACAGCTGAGTAACCTATCGATTAGCGAAGAGTTATCTACCTGGAGCGGTATGCAGGAGCCGCTCGCTCTTGGCCTAGAGATAGGCCTCGCCATATTATCGTAGGTATTGGACCCATTTCCAGGAAGAAGGCGTAAGAGGTGTTGAACAGTAGTCTCAGGGCTATTTTGTGTGCCTTTCGGAGTATGGCTTCGAACTGGTCTATTATATGTTCTCCGAATTGCGGGAAAAAGAATGACCCTTATCTGCGGGTGTCAGGGCCAGGGCGTTTCTTCAGCTGCGAAGATCAGTTTTGTTAAATTTTCGCGAACTTCTTTCGAGTGCTGCTTGATCAGTGCCATACTGCTTGTCTAGAGCAGGCTGTTAATTAGTCACTGGTACCTTGCATACAGTGATGGAGACGGTGATATAATTAGCGATAGATGGAAATTAAATGCGCACTGTACGAGACAAAAAGGACAATGAGATTTCATAAGAAAGTTACAAGTAGCTCAGGAATACTAAACATATCTGTACGGTAGCAGCAACATTTATGATCATAATGAAAGCCATTAGAGTAGATGAATTCGATATTCCGAGCTCGTACATCCTGCAGATACGGCAAGAGGAAGGGAAGAAGGCCTTACAGGCATAGTAAACGGGGATAGCGGCAGCTGAGGATCAAGTGGCTGCAGATATGGTGAACGACGGTGGGGAACTTGGGCTAGAAAAACGTGTCATCCTTATACGCAATTGCTCACAACCTTCAGTACGGCTGGATCCTGGAAGAAATTTTTGGACTGTAATGGCTTGCCCACCGAAGTCGCCACCAGTCATCTACCCCAAAATATTCAAGCGGCTCATCGAAACATTTCATTGTGATTTTCGTTACACTTGTTCGCCCATATAACGCCCACTCCCGCATGTAATGTCTCACAGGAGACTTTTCTTTAATGAATAAATCAATGATTTAATTCGCCTAGATATTTTTGAAAAGATATACCAAATTACTAAGATCTCCTTACTTATACTTTTACATTTCATTTCAATTCTGAAAATATTATTTTATTAGTTGCTAATTGCAATCAAGAAATGATCAAAATAAAGTTGAATTTAAAGAATATTTGTCTATATCAGTGCAAAAGTTATAAGGTCACAGGTTCGGAACTGATCAGTGTTTATTATAACCGACGCACTGTAACAAAATACTGTGAGCAAAACGCGTCAACTTTCACCTCTTTCATCTGTATAGATCCATCATCATCATCATCATCATCATCATCATCATCATCATCATCATCATCATCATCGCTGACCGCTGCTCGGAGCGTCGCGCGCTGTGTACCAGCTGGTTCTGGAATAGAACAGACGTTTTGTGCAAGTGCTGTCCCACAAGTGGTGGAGGTGCGATTCGTATTCCCCACCTCTCGCTTTAGGCCCACCTACCGTTCTCCCTGGAGCTCCGTTCAGGCCTTCGCTTGCGTCAACGGCCCTGTGCTATGGATTGGATGAGGGCAACGGTGCTCGCTCCCCCCCCCCCCCCCCCCCCGGCGTCTCCTGCTCCTACTGCGGCTGCCCCTGCCTGGACTGTCACCAGCCGCCAGCGCGATCCCCAAATCTTTGCTGGCCTTCGCGGTGAAGATGTCGACGACTGGCTCGACAACTACAACAGGCTCAGTACATTTAACCGCTGGGATGACGCTCATAAACTGCTCAACGTCGTCTTCTACTTGGCTGACGACGCCAAAACCTGGTTCCGCAATCACGAGGATGACATAGCTGACTGGCCTGCATTCACGGACCAGCTAAAGAAAATGTTCGGCACTCCGGCTGGTCGCTCAGAACAGGCAAAGAAAAAACTTGAAGCTCGTCTCCAGCAGCCCGGCGAGTCCTATACATCGTATATCGAGGACGTTCTGGCCCTTTGTCGCCGTGTCGACGCTGCTATGCCTGAATCTGAGCGCGTTCGCCACTTAATTAAGGGCATCAACACTGCTGCTTTCAATGCCTTCGTGGTTAAAAATCCGTCGTCCGTGTCTGACATCACATCCACATGCCAACATCTGGACCAGCTACAGTCATGCCGCCTCGTGCAAGACCCCAGTGATGGTGACTCCCTCATAGATGGAAATTTGCGGTCCCTAATACGCGCCATGATCCGAGAGGAGCTCTACGGCCTCACCAACCCCTCTGCAGTATCTCCAACTCTTCCGCCAGCAACGGTGAATTTGCGCAGCATCATCAAAGATGAACTGACAAATTTCAGCTGCACTGTGGCACCTGCCCCACCTCCCATTGCCTCCCAACCTCCCTCGCCGCCTCCCATCGCCTCCCAACATCTCTTGCCAACCTATGCCGAGATTACTTCACGTCAACCCACCCCGCCTTCCCCGACTTGTTCGGCACCCGTGTGCAGTCATGTCGCTGCCATGGCACCATATCCTACAGTGCACCGTCCTGTTACAGCCTGGCGCCCCTCCCGCCCTGTGTGGTACTATTGTGGGATACGTGGCCACATTGCCCGTGTCTGCCGCCGTCGCCAGCAAGACGAGCAACGGGGTTATGCTCCCTTTGAACGTGCCCGCGTGCGCCAGCCTGATGATTCTACACTGCCCTACTCAGACTTTTACCGGCGTTCTTCCTCTCCTCCGAATTCCACCGATGTTTCACGGCCCTCGCGTCCTTCCCGACGCCGATCCCCTTCGCCTTTTCGCCGCACGTCACCGCTTCGTCCTGCCTCGCAACCATTCCAACCTATAACGGAAAACTAACCGAAGCAGTTTTTGGAGGGAAAGCTGCTTCGAGTTCGAAATCTACAATTCCTCCTGGGCGACCGTCGAATATGTTAATAGTGATTGTTGAAGGATTGTACGTTGAGGCCCTCATCGACGCCGGCGCCGCTTATTCCGTCATGCATTTCTCTCTGTGTTCTCATCTGCGCAAAGTTCTAACGCCATACATCGGTCCGCCACTTCGTGGAGCGAATGGAACTCTTATGAAACCCACCGGCCAATGCACAGCACGTGTCCTCATCGATAACCAGCGGCATCATATTGAATTTATTGTGCTCCCCACGTGCGTTCATCTCATGATCTTGGGGTGGGATTTCTTTTCGTCGGCGTCCGCCCTCATCTCTTGCCGTGAGCGCCTTATTCATCTTGCGGACCCCGATATATTACCGACTTTTGATTGTTCACCACCACACGTGTTCGCAGCAGTTGATTTCGTTTTGCCCCCAGGACGCGAGCAGCTGATCATCGTGGCATCGGACTACCCTCTCGATGGCGAGGCCATCGTTATGCCCGCTCCTCGGTGGACCTCCGACGGCCTAGCTCTTGCCTCGTGCCTCACCTCCTTCACCGGTGGTTGCGCGGTGGTTGCGGCCCTCAATATAACTCTCCAGCCGTTCTTACTGCCCAGAGGAGCCAGAGTTGGGTTTATTTTTGACTGCGGTCCCGTTCCCCGCAACACACTTTCCAGCGCACCATCGCCTGCTGCCAAGCCTCCATTTCCGACATCCTCTGCGCTCGCAACCTCCATCAGCCCTGACCTTACATCCGAGCAGTTCACAGCTCTGCTAGACGTTCTCTTGCGGCACCGAGAGTCTTTTGATGTGTGCGCCTCAGCGTTGGGGAAGACCTCCGTCACCTCTCATCGCATAGAGACGGACGGTTCTGCTATTGTTCGACGAAGGCCGCATCGCGTTTCAGCAGCAGAACGCAAAGTCATTGAGGAGCAAGTTGCTGACATGCTTGCTCGAAATGTCATCCGGCCATCTACAAGCTCTTGGTCCTCACCTGTCGTCCTCTTTCGAAAAAAAGATGGCTCAGTCCGCTTCTGCGTGGATTACCGGGCACTTAACAAGATCACGCGCAAGGATGTTTACCCTTTGCCTCGTATTGATGACGCATTAGACTGTCTTCAAGGCACTGAGTATTTCTCCAGTCTCGACCTCCGCTCGGGATACTGGCAAATTCCTATGCACGATGCAGACAAGGACAAGACTGCCTTTTCTACCCCCGACGGTCTCTACGAATTTAACGTGATGCCTTTCGGACTCTGCAATGCGCCGGCCACCTTTGAGCGCATGATTGATACTGTGCTTCGCGGCATGAAATGGAAAACATGCCTATGTTATCTCGACGACATCATTGTCTTCTCGTCAAACTTCGCTCAGCACTTACAGCGTCTCACTGAAGTCCTCACGTCCCTTGCCCCGGCGGGGCTTCAGCTGAATACCAAGAAATGCCACTTTGCCAGTAAGACCATCAAAGTACTCGGCCATGTCGTCAGTAAGGCAGGAATCCAGCCTGATCCCGAAAAAATTACGGCTGTCGTTAATTTTCCTCGGCCCCAACGTCAGAAAGATCTTTGCAGCTTCCTTGGCTTAGCCTTCTACTTCCGCCGTTTTATTCGGAACTTTGCAACAATTGCGGCCGCGTTACACAAGCTCGTGTCTTCCTAAGTGTTTTACACCTTGTCCACTGAATGTGAAGACGCCTTCAAAGCTCTCAAGCAGGCACTCACTTCCACTCCTGTGCTTCGCCATTTTGACGCTGACGCGCCCACCATACTTCACACAGACGCCAGTGGCCACGGTATTGGCGCGGTTCTCTTGCAACACAACGCAGTGTCTGAAGAGCAAGTCGTCGCATACGCCAGTCGTACGCTCACTGCAGCTGAGCGTAACATATATACTATTACCGAGCAAGAGTGCCTCGCCGTTGTTTGGTCGGTTCAAAAATTTCGACCTTATTTGTATGGCCGCCACTTCACCATTGTCACTGACCATCACGCACTCTGTTGGCTGTCATCGCTGAAGAACTTATCGGGTCGACTGGGTCGCTGGGTACTACGTCTTCAAGAATACACCTTCACCATCACTTATCAATCTGGGCGAAAACACCTCGACGCTGACGCCCTCTCTCGCTGCCCATTGCTACCTACTGACGCGGCCCCACATACGGTCTCCTCTCCCTCCTGCCATCCGAGTCAGCCTTCTGCTGGCCACCTGAATGTTGCACCCATCGCTATAGCTCCACTCGAGAACAATGCTGATTTCTCGTCCCTGCAGCTGACTGACCCTTACTGCCGCACAATCATCGCTCGCCTCCGTGGAGAATCAGTTGTCCCAAACAATCGCTTGCGCCGTCAGCTTCGTCAGTTCCGATTTCACCATGGAACACTTTACCGCGACGTTTATCACCCTACGGGTCAACGCTGGGTACCCGTTGCCCCTCGCTCCCTTCGTTTTAAAATTATGGAGGCTTACTACGACGACCCCACTGCTGGACATTTAGGCCACTTTAAAACTTACGACAGTATCAAGACCCGCTACTTCTGGCCTGGGCTTTCTGCCAGCGTCGCCAAATACATTTCATCGTGTCCGTCTTGCCAGCATCGCAAGCGTTCAATATCCCCTCCTGCTGGCCTACTGCAACCTCTACCTTGCCCATCTGTGCCTTTTGACACGGTCGCCATTGACTTGTTTGGTCCTCTCCCTTTGACGTCAGACGGCAACCGTTTTGTTGTCACTGCCATCGACCATCTAACGCGGTACGCTGAAACCGCACCTCTTCGCTCCGGTGCCGCCTCTGAAGTCGCCTATTTTTTCCTGCGTGCGATAGTTTTGCGTCATGGTGCTCCCCGTATTCTCATTAGCAACCGTGGAAAGACCTTTCTTTCTCAAGTCCTTGAGGAAGTACTGCGCGCAGCCAACACCGTCCATAAGACTTCTTCTAGCTACCACCCTCAGAACAACGGACTCATCGAGCGGTTTCATCGCACTTTGTCCGACATGATATCCATGTATATCGCTCCTGATCACCGGAACTGGGACAACGTTTTACCTTTCGTCACCTACACCTACAATTCCGCTGTTCAGCGCACTATTGGTTATAGCCCTTTCTTTTTAGTTTATGGCCGTCAACCATCGACAGTACTGGACACTACTTTCTTCTCTGCTCCCTCTACGTCTGAATCTCTGGGCGAAGAGTTTGCCACTCGTATGGCCCAGCGTCGCCAACTTGCCCGTTTGAACACTGAAGATGCTCAACAAGAACGCAAAGCCCTGTATGATCAACGCCATCGAACTCCCTCCTTTTACTCCGGTGATGAAGTTCTCCTGTGGACACCAATCCGCATTCCTGGCTTGTGTGAGAAGTTCCTCCATCGTTACATTGGCCCTTATACAGTACTCCAACAAACGTCTCCGGTGAACTATCGCGTTACTCCCTCGCACACCGTCGAAGATTGACGTCGTCGCTCCGAAGAGATCGTCCACGTCTCGAGCATGAAGCCATATGCCCGTCGTCCCTCATCCCTGTAATCAGCGACCAGGTTGGCCGCTCTTTTGTCGGGGGGGATTTGTGTGAGCGCAACGCGTGAACTTTCACCTCTTTCATCTGTATAGATCCACCATCATCATCATCATCATCATCATCGCTGACTGCTGCTCGGAGCGTCGCGCGCTGTGTGCCAGCTGGTTCTGGAATAGAACAGACATTTTGTGCAAGTGCTGTCTCACAATATATATAAAAAAAACGACCGCAGAGACCGATTAGTCAGTCTGCCTAATAGTTATCTGCATGGTTTTAATATAGTAACCAACGATACAGTTAGAGCAGCTTTAGGATACAACCAACCAAAGGACCAGGCTGGCTTTCGAAAGGATTACTAGAACATAGACATACTAGCAGAATATCACGAACACTTGTATATATAGCCTGCATATTGCAAGAAAACATTCATGTTACTCATCAGCAATCGTGCAGGCATTGAGTAACAAGAAGGTAGAGCAAGCCTATAAAGGGATTATAATGTATATATATATATATATATATATATATATATATATATATATATATATATATATATATATATATATATATGATAGTATCTTAGTAGTACCCCTCAAGAAGGTAGTACACCAGGCGCCCAAGCGACCATTTGTATCAGCAGTGCGCACACAATCAGCAAAAAAGAAAAGGACCTATAGGATAGAGCACACCGAGACCTCATCAATTAGGCACCGAGACTCTTTTGTGGCCTGTGAGCAGGGCGTGGTTTACTTCATTCCCCTAGCTTACGGTAAGGCATACATAGGCCAAACAGGAAGATGTTTAAATGATAGGCTAATGGAACACAAGAACGACTTATATGGGGTGCCACTGAGGAATTTGCCTTCCAAATGCCGGGATTGTGACGGCAAAAAGAAATGCATTCCCAGATTTGGAAAAAAAAAAAAAAAAGAAAAAAACGATCCTAGGAAAACATAAGAACCAGCTGACGCGGGAAAATTTTGTAGCCATCTTCCTTTCAGGCCTTAAGGAATGTTGCGTCAGGACCCCTTCCCATCTCACTATCTAAAAAAGAAATCGCTTTCCTCTCTGGTTTTATCTGGCTTCTTCAGGCTTTTAGAAGCCCCCTTCATATGTTACTCGTTTTCGTTCTAGCCGTGTTAACCGTTGGCACTCCTCCCTCGTTCCGCTAATCTTTTCACCGTTTTCTAACATCACTGTGCCCTCAACCCTGTTTTTCCATTTTTTTTTTTTTTTTTTTTGCATTTGTCATTCTTGCGCCTCTCAACCCTGTTGTTTCCATCCTTTTGGGCTGTGCGTCATGGAATTGATTGTCTAGTGGTTTAAGCGATGATGCATCTTCTGATGTCTTGGAAAAAAAAAAACAAAACGTGCGATTATCACTTCGCTAGGGCGTCCTCACTGTCACATTGATTATTCCCCTGGTGGCTCTTTAACCGGCGTGTGTATATAAGTGCAGGTTTCAGTTTTCTCGAAATGAAGTTGGAAGTTCAGCGCTCTATTCTATGTCCTCCTTTTCCTGATTGTGTGCGCGTTGCTGATACAAATGGATCGCGACCAACTAGCCCGGTAGATCGTGTTCCCCAAGAGAAGCCAGCCATTACTTAAAAAAAAAAAATGGGGGGTTTGAAGTATGAATACTGCTTCCGTGGCATAGTAATGTTAGGGTTAGCGGATATGCGATTTAAAATATATGAATAATGTTAACTAGTAAGATGGTTAACTTATTTCTGACAACTTCTGATTTCTGATAACTCGTATAAAATTGGCAATACCATATTGAAAGTTGTCACTGAGTTTAGATACTTAGATGTGTGTCTTAGACATGACCTAAACTGGTCATCTCACGTATATCAAGTTTGCGACAAGGCGATTGCAAAGCTTTGGACACTGCGTAAGAAGCTTTCTGACGCCACGCCAGAAGTGAAGTTGATGGCTTATAAAATGACAATTTTATCATTACTATCAACCCTGTTTGAGAGCCATACACTGAGCAAAAAAATTTGAAATGTGAACGTGTGGAGAACAAAGCCCTTAGGTTCATTTATATTGCTCATTCTATAATGCAGTCAGTTTCAGAACATAGGGGAAAAAAACTGTGCTAATGACTGTTAAGAAATAAATGAAGCGCAGTAGGATTGTTTTATTCTACCATTGCACGGCTGCTACAAAGTTAACCTCAGAAAATACACTGTAGCCGATAATTCCACCCAGACAAGGGCAAAACACTTTAAACATATCAAACCACTGACTTACAAGACTCTTTTCGTTATTCTTTTCTCGTGAGGACAATAGATGGCTGGAACAAACTACTCAAAGAACTTGTTTTAAAATTCGAGGTTAAGGGCTTTGAGACTGCACTGCGAGAGGATTTCATGATTTCATGAAGATAAGTTTATTATACCTGCCTGGGTACCATCTGTTTATAAGTGCGTGCTTCCCTGTCTTCTATCCTTTAAAGCTTGTCAGTAGGACCTCGTCTTGTATAATATTTGTACTTTCTGCTATGAACTTTGTTTTTCTGATGTTTTTTCTGTGACTGATGTTTTGAGCGCTTTTTCACTTGTCTCTCGCTATTGTTTGTTATATCATGTGCCGTGCGTTGCGTGCCAATTTTGTTGATATTCAAAGAGTTTTTGTCATTTGTTTGCTTTCATTGTATATTATGTGCAGAAAGTTTTGAGAATATCCGTACTCGCAAAATGCAACTCCTGCCTTGACCTGTGCCGGCAGTATAAATAAATAAATAAATAAATAAATAAATAAATAAATAAATAAATAAATAAATAAATAAATAAATAAATAAATAAATAAATAAATAAATAAATAAATAAATAAATAAATAAATAAATAAATAAATAAATAAATAAAAACTTTTAGTGCGCTAGCACTAGAACCAGCAATTGCAAATTTCGCCGAACTTTGCCCGGTCTTTGAGCCCTGGCAGGTGGTAGTTGGCAGGCAGTAGCTGCGGCTAAAACAAACTAAAATAAAACGTTTTCTGACCCTGAGTGTGTTTACATTCTGCGCTGGGGCGAACAGATAAGCTTCGCTGACCACTGCAATATACCACTGCACAGTAGCCGCAGCAAAGACATCCCGCGCGTTTGAAAACTTCCATTAGAGCGCAGTGGACACCACATGTTACAGTCTACGTTTTGCGCTCCTAACTAAGAATGAAACACCGCACACTCACCGATCTTTATGTGAAGCCACTTGACCTTAAAAAGCGAGCCTCGACCTGAAGCTTCAACCGAAATGCTGGCGCTAATTCGAACTTGGCTTAGCCGTACTAAATAGTCCGTCATTTCTTGTAGTATTAGTTCGATTCCTGATCGCAAACAAAGATAGTCTGCCGTTAGCAATAGCCGTATTACTTTATAAAATTTCTAAAACACGAGTACTCTCGGCGATAGGGCTCATTATTTATTAGCAATATCTCTGCAAAACAAGCGAGGTTTCGAAAAACTGGAGCGGAGAACATCCTTCTCCAGGCCACGTCAGGTCGTGGCGCAAAAGCGTCACTTGACCTCACGTGTTCAATGTGGACTGGATTGTACAGCACTGCACTGGCCCAGGCCGAGCCTGGGCAGGAGAGTGCGCGGTTCGCCCGGCCATATGGCATGCGCCCAGGCTTGAAGTTCCTTACCCAGGTCCCAGACCGGGCTCGGTCCCTTACACAGAGTCATGATTTTAATTCGATATTGAAGGGCGAAGTTTACTTGGGCCGTTCTAGCTAGCTGCTACGCAGATGAAACATGACCACGGAGTGGGTCAAGAAAAAAAATGTTAATGTAACCTCATTTACTTATTTTTGGTGCCTGCAATGGATAAATTTTCCTTGCGTGAGAAAATTACGGATAGTAATAGTGTTCCTTCTCCTTTTTTTTTACCTGCTTTATAGAATGCTTCGAAAATGAAAGAACATCCCTGCCCTAATGATTTCATGGAGTTCTCTGTTGACGCGTAATGAGGGTTGTAAGATATTTTATCTTAAGTAGGTAGTCGGCCAACCATAGCTAACAAATGTCATGCCATCAACTGGTCAGTTGATACTCTGTATCTCAATGGATGTTGTAACACAGTATGTAATGTATGTAACACAGTATGGCGTTAACAAATGACGCATATAATCTATAGGCGGAGTGCAAAGCGACGGCTGTGCGGCTGTTAGCGGGCTTAAGTGCACCGGAAGAGGAGCCAACCGCGTCGACTGCTTACGAGGTGTTCCTACGCAGTTGTCATTTAGTGAATTGCTTTTTTCCACGCCGCGTCTACATCGGGTAGAAGCAACATTCGCAGACAACGCTTCGTGAAACAAATTTTGGGTCATCTGCACTCAAGAAACGCTCCGCAGACCGGACTTACTTGTCCCCGCGGCTCGGCGCGCACACGACATAAAGGGCACTGTTTCATCACATTTCTAGTTGTCAAGTCACTTTATACATATCTTGAATTTTTTATATCAAAGACGATTTGAAGAAATTGGTGCGTCGCAAGATTTTACTGCCGTTTGCGTTTAGGTAATAAAGAATGAAATAGTCTCTTACTGCTTAAAGCTGTTAATAGTTCAGTGTTTTAGTACACTGCTGCGATTTTTTTGTGGCGTTTGATTCGAATAGGTCATGAGTGTAAAGTAAATGTGGGACGGGCGGAAGGTACAGGGCAAAATGAACGGGACATGGGGCTCAAAGCGCAAGGGGCGGGCATTTAATGACGTGTACGCGTCATCTTAAGAACAATGTAACTGAATGTTTTTTTTTTTTTTGCGTGTCCCAAAGCAGTTAGGATTTATGAAGCGCAGAAGTTATCGAAATTGAAACGCTCGCTTTATTTCGTTGTTCTGTTCACGAATGTACGGTGATGGATGGTTTGCGAGTAGCGGATTCGCGGTAAAAACTTGTTCAATAGCATTCAGGCAACGTCGGTCAATGAAAAGCATCGATGCGTGCTCCATTCGCTGGATCGAATACTAGCTAGGTGTACCCAGGTAACGCAGAATAAGTTAAGTTTCGCTAATTCGCCGCCCGCAAACCTTTGTCTATGACTTTGAGCCGATCGAGAGCATCTTGTGTGTCGAAACGACTATGGCGCAGCAGTTATCTGGCGGATCTGCGCATTCAGAAAAAAAAAATGCAAAAACAAAAATGGCCGATGAAGAGACATATAGGCAAGCTTGCGAACACAAGCTTACCTATATGTCGAATTGAACCGACTGTGCGATTACAGGGAAGTCACATCTGGTCGAGGGGCCACATCAGGTGAACTTGAAAGGTGCTTGTAAGGCAGAAGCATGCTTAAATGCACAAAAAATAGATAACGAGAGAAAAGCGAATCTGTTTGTTAAGGCAATCTATATGTCGGTGAAACAAACCCGCTGCATCTGGTCTTCATATTGCATCTTGTTCGGCGATCATTCCTCCCAGACCACTGCAGCGTCATTAACTTATCTCTTCTACACCAGGGGTACCTTTCTGCTGCAGGCCATAGTGAAAGCAACTGGAAGTATCCGGAAGGCGAAAGAAAATGAGAAAATTATATTCGCCTTAAAAGTAGACGCGATAGCGCCTTTAACACCGACTTTCCACTTCACAAATGCGTTTATATTTTTGTTTAGGTTGGTCCTTGGAGGAAAGAAGGCGCTGTATCTCGTTCTCAGTGTGGACATACTCTTGTCAGAGGAGCATACGTCGTCTCCTATCGCAAATTAGCATCCATCTTGACTAAAGAAGTTTCAAATTAAATAAATTTTTTCCTCTGTATGCGTACACAATCATACATTCTGATCTGCCTAAGCACATTTGGCTTGCTGGCTGATCAGGCAGCAGGGGCAGAAGTAACTCTGTATGCATACATTTCTTGTCTAAACAGTCATGCTAACATAAAAAAGTCTGTCAACCCACAAGGGCATACGAAAAAGCTCAAGCTCTGCACAAGACAATGCATTTGCACACATATTTATTACGTAAATCATCAGCATCCTACGCTTGTCATTTGCAATGCGTAAATCGACCGGAATTTCATTAAATACAGCCGGTACATAATAATTGCGTTTTTTTTTTTTCCCTGTAGTTTGTATAAATCATTGGCTTAACAAAACGTTCTGTTTTTCTGAAAGTGACATCTTTTTTCACAGGAGTCATATTCATTTGAATAATAATACCGTGTTAACACAACAAAATGAAACAGTTCACGAATCTGAAAGATGCCTAACTCATCGTATTTCCCTTTAATGTCAACCAAGTGTAGTTTGGTGCCGTATGACATAGTGTTCACTATTCTTTTTAGGATAACATTTAATGTGTTTCTTGTATTCGGAGCAGTTATCATATACAGTAATGCCATACTTTAAAACAGGTCCTACTAATGCTGTTAGATCAATCGTCTAAGGTGAAGCGGAGATTTGCCACGAAGGTGATAAGTCCTGACCGCAATGTCCCCTATCGTTCTAGACATCTAGGTAGACGATGTGGTTGCTCCATGTGAGGTTTTGGTCAAAGTGGATGCTCTGAGAGAAAACTGTTCGCTCTATTCACTCTGGACCTTCCTAGTTAGCTCAGGTAGTAGAGCGACTGCCCCGGAAAGGCGACGGTCCCGGGTTCGATCATCGGGACAGGACGAATTTTTCTTTAACTACGAAGTTTCAGAGCAAGCTGTATAGCTTTCATTTGTAGCCGTATATGGCTGCGCTTGGGTGGATGTCAGTGAGTGATTACTCCTTTATTACAAATCTACTCCACCTTTAGGGATTTCCCTAAATATTCGATCAATACCATTCATTATGTTCATAAGCACTTATTTCAAAACGTTGAAGTTTCTGTGAAGATCTATCCAGGTGGCTTGAACTGCTTCATTCTGCATGTAATGCTCCATAGGTCGGCCACTGATATCCGTGGCATATATGCAGTATCTGCACATGCTCGTTTCGGTCGATGTGGTACAGGACTGACTGCTATGTTTCGCAACGTTTCTGTTATGTTTATGAAAACATCGTTAAATTTATCACACATCACTTTCGCTTTTTTCTTTGGAAAATTCTTATTTAATGCTTCGTCAACGGAAGTGTATTTCTGTCTACCCATCAGGTCATTCGCAATTTGCCCCGTTTTGTTTCCGTCATGTTTGTCCAATGAAAACTGTCAAATGTAAAATGATCTTTTTTTCCAAACGCATTTTCGCCGTTACCTAATTCCGCAATGCGCGATATTCATCTCTTAGTTATTTATCTTCAGGTTGCTCCCACATTTTTGTCATGCTTTATCTTTCGCGCATCAGAGTTCTGCTATCTCATGAGTTATCCACTTCTTATCTGCCTTTCTTATTTTGATATTAACAGATTTAGTTGACTGTGCATAGACGTTACGAAATATTTCTGTAGTTTTACTGTATAAGCTGATATGATCTAAATCTAGAAAGGAACTCTAAATAATATAATGAATTTATTGGTCTACTTTTCTGTTATCTAGAAAAGAACCTGTAATAATACCTCCATCAGTGTATAATCGTCAGGCATAATTGCAACTGTTATAAAGTAATGATCGGCTAGTTTTTGCTTTATAGCTCCCGAAATATATTGCTGGTTTTGCAAACGAATAATTATGTGGTCAGTGCATGACTTTGTAATATTAGCACCGAAGTATTCCTCTCTCGTACATCCATTAATCACGTTAACAAGTCCAAACTCTGCCAGCCGATTGAGGTAATCTGCTGTTGTACCTCTCTCATAATGTCTATGTTTAGATCCCCTGCAATAATGAAGTGCTTTTAGTTCATGTATTTATGAAAAAAAAAAGCATATGCTCATCTAGAATTCATAATTGGTGGCCTGCTAAATGGGTAACAAAATGGTATGACACCACCCTGAACACTGCACAATTCTGATATGAAATCACGTGTGCGTTTTTCTCAGCATGGGTTACGGCGACGGCGACAGCCGAACTCGCGTAAAATTCGCGGCTGCAAACGCCGGCTATCCGTGCCGCGACGTATGAGCAGCAGCAACTCGCGTCAATCTCTCGACGCACTTCCCAAAACGACCGCTAGGCGGCTTTTGAGTGACGCTGCACAGGGAGCATATTGTATTGTCCACCAAAACGGAACCCCCGCCAAACTGGTTTCTCGTTTCGTCTTGTGCTTCTTTTATTTACGCATTGATATGTCGTTTTTGTTTTCTTCTCTCTTGAGAAGCGCTTGGTTAGGTGGCCGTATACTTCATCTCACAAGATATCTGCAGCACTTCAAAAGGCAGAGGAACCCTTGCAATTGTGCTCCTAAGTGCCTCTCGCCCCTGTGTACTATAATAGAGAATTGTGCTCTTACTGTCACCCAGACCAATTTGGGGGCCAGAGACGCGTAGGAGCACAATTGCCTATTGTAGTGCACGTGATCCTAATTGGAGTGGGGTGTCTCTGCCTTTCGCAGTGCTGCAAACACCTTGGGAGACGAAATATAGTCAGTCCCTTTCTACTGAGCCTGTCTACAGTAACCTTTACAAGTTTACTCGAGCTGGTACGTGTTATCTCTCATTTCAGGTAATTTCACCGAAACAGAAAATATAACACTACAGTGCGTACTCAACAAAGGCTATCCGGTATGCTGCGTTCCCTTATTGTTCTTAGGTTTGGATTGTTTAACCTTTTAATCATAGCTGTAAAATGTCAAGTTGTTTAACGAGACGAAAATTAAATGTACATTCACTTTTTCACAGAGCATTTAGCAACACTAAAACCACAAAAGGTAGTTCCCTCGCCTAAAGCCAGGAATCAGGAAGCTCACTGCGTAGGCTGTGTACTGTAGTTCAGACAGAGTGCCGCAAGCTTGGGTAGGTAAAAAATTTAACTAGTTCAGCGTATTCATGTCCTCGAAATTTCAGTCGTAATATTTTCAATAAAGCAGAAGGTAAGTAAAAGTTGTATGAAGATTACTTTTTTTTATTTTGCCATGTTGAGGGGTAAAGGGACAGCAAGAACTAAGTAAACCCCATCCCTATCCCTTTAACCTATCAAACACGCCCACTGCATAGCCACCATGGGTTATGCTTTCCTCAAGTCAAATGATTCTGTCACGTTCTCGTAAACATCCATTTACCAGCCTATGCATAACATCCCATTCGGCCAAAAGACGAACGCATGTTTTCTGGTGGGAGCATATTCAACGTGGACGCCGTTTGCCCGGAGGAAACCCCGGAAAAGCCACGGATCTAAAACTAGATGCGTAAATCTAGGCACCAACAGTATTTGGTTTAAGGAATTTTTCATGCAGCTTCACATTCGACGAACTGTAAGCTCTAGGTCCAAAGAAATAAGCAGCCTATTTGGTGGTCAACCCAGTGAGGTGTAAAACAAGGGAGCATTTAAATTGCTGCTATACGCAAGCGATTATTCACAAATCGTTTTTCACGTTCGACACAAGCCCTTGTCATACGTAGTGTCTCCGCTTCTGCCGGTCGCTGTTTCCGCGTGACGTCGCTCTTCATAGCCTTTCTGTTGTTGAAGTTAATGTTGGCCACAAGCGGCACTAGCCTTCCGATTATTCACGGCAATGCATGTGCTGCTTTGGATGAAACGGTAACATTAAAAAGCCCCCACTATTCGTGGCTCACCCAATCAGTATTGTGCGCGAGCTCCACCACTGAAGCGAACGGCGCTAGCGTCGATCTAGGGCACCTAGGGGCGCAAGTGGGATCACGTGACTCCGTTTGCTGCTGCTGAAGCAGACGTTGGATTGAATTCGTGAAATTTAAAAGCTAAAAGTGGCTGTTTTTACGGCAGTCCTTTTTGACGAGTGCCAGCACCGCAAACTTTTATCTTGTGGCGTCGCTGTGGTTACTGTAGTTTATTTAAGCTGTTGACATATGGTTCGTTACACATCTGTATACGCGACAAAACCCGTCGCACGCTCCCATTTCTACCCGAGAAATGAGCTGAAGGAAGCTTGGTTAAAACAAGCTGGCAATGTGTAAAGAAGTGAGTGGTCATTATTTTGTGTGCACCATGCGTTTCAACAACCAAGATTTCATCTATATGGAGTTGAAGAGTTCCGTGAGTTGCTGCCGAAGGACTGTCGCTAATTAATGTTTATGTTCTCGCACTTATCACTTGAGAAATAATGAAGCCTGATAAGTGACCTGGTTGAAAATATTCTGGCTTATTCGCCAAGTTGTACCTGCCCAGAGCAAGGAATGTTCGTCCGAAAATGGGGAGGTAGCAAATTTCTTCTCGGTGAAGGCATTGATGCCCGAAGCGAAAGTCTCACTAAAAGTAACTAAGCGATTCTGCCGCCACGCGCAGCATGACTTGCCTTAGGCAACTTCAGCAGTAAATTCATATGACCGAGAAAGCAAATGACTATGCGTACCATGACCTGCTTACGAAAAGGTCAACAAAACTACACGGAAACGCTCACCCGAAGCTCCAGTGGCAATGATTGCAGTAAGTGTGCAAGAGGGAACACACCTCAGCACTGTTGCATTAGAAGATTTCTTTGCGCCGTCGCCACTGTACAACTCGCCTATTCAAGGATCAGCCGAATGGCGCCGCTTTTTTCGACCGGCACTGTGAAAAGTGCCCCGCATCTCTCACTACCTGAGAACTCCATTCCTCTGGTAAAGAAATAGGATTACCAAGCAAATCAGCGATGTAGCGGTGCAGCGCGCATTTTTTTCAGTGTGATTACCAAGATTTATGACCGCCTACTACTGAATGGGTCTGTCACATGTTTACTTTCTTTAACAACAGCAACAACAACGCTGGCAGGTGTGCGACGTCATAGAAGTAGTTCAAACTCGCCGGGATACGCTTAGACAGCTCGCTTATTCGGTGAAGTGCCTTCTGGCCGGTGAATGGGCTTAATACCTCAATTAGGCCTCAACAGGCCTAGACCGAACTGTACATGAAAAAAAAATCAGCATTAACGCTCAACTAAACTGCCTAGGAAAGCATGACAGAAGCAGTTCAATGCTGCGTTATCCCACTCACTGTGTCACGCGACCCTGCCAAGAGGTGGCGCCACAGTATGTCCTCGCGCCCATATCACACTTGCCGTTCACAGGTTGCTTCATGGGTAGGTAATCAGACGGAAGAGGTTAAAAGAAAGGGAACAAGTGACCAGCTTGTTTTTGCCTGGTGTTCGACATCAGAAAAGTGTGAGAAGGGATTGGTCGGTGAGAGCTGGTTTGTTATGAGGGCTGACAGAAAAGGCAGTGCTAGAAGAAACAAAAACTTAATTGTGAGGAAATGCTGCAAAGCGAAATCAAGTAATGATAGCAGAGGTGTTTAAATGTGTTCAACGGAAAAGGAACAGGAGTAATTAAGTAGCTAATGGAAATGGTGATTGACGATCGAGCACTATTTCTACGAGCACAGATCGTGGTGTCGACGGCGTGGGAGCAGGAGCTGCCCTGCTACGGTGGCTCAGTGGTAAGGGCGCTCGACTACTGAACCCAACGAGATCGAATCCCGACCGAGGTGGCCGCTTTTCGATGGAGGCGAAAAGCAAGGCGGCCGATTACTGTGCAATGTCGGTGCACGTTAAAGAACCCCAGGTGGTCGAAATTTCTGGAGCCTTCCACTATGGCGTCTCTCATAGTCTGAGTCGCTTTCGGACGTACTAAGGGCACGTCGCAAAGGTACCAAGGTTACCAAGGGTACCATATCTTCCTCCACCAGATATGGTACCCTTGAACCAGAAGGGGAATATGCTAGTAGTGAACAGCGTAATCATTTTCATAAAAGCTGAAAGGAGACTAGGCGATAAGAGATTGTGGGGTGTGTGGAAAAATTTGGTTGCGTGTTTACGCTTTGTAAAGGTGCGGAAGACATTAGTATACGAAGATTACAACGTGGCATTAGCCTACGAGAAAGGAATAATTGGTTAAATTCCTCCTTCATGCAGTTTCGGTTAACACAGCCGATGGATGGGTATGAGTATGGCTCCCATAAGGCATAAAGTACTGCGGTTTATTGGTGCCTCGGTGGTTGTATTTATTGCTTAGCATTGCATGTAGTTCTTACCGTTCTAAGGACGCCTGATAAGAATTATAAGTAAAGTAAAGTAAAGTAAAGAATTATTAGTGTTGATCATCATTCAAGGAAAGTGTCACTGAAGTAATTAACCCTTTCAACGGAAATTTTAGGACAGCAAACGACTTTCTGAGTACATGAGAAACGTATCTGCTACGGCAAAAGATATATGGAAGGCTCTCTGTTATGGCGTAAGTACCAACCTTCTTTAAGTACCACATGGAGGGATCGTGCAAGCAAAACAGTAGTTCCACTCGAAGATGAAAGCGTGTTTGTTAGGTGTCAGTAAACACTGTTCTCCAACTACAAAGGCTGCCTCATTGTGCTTTTTACACTAGAGGTCCCCGTTTCAAAGTTGCGATCTTTTTCGTGTCTATGATGGATTACAGCTGAATTTTATTATTATGTTTACAATGACATAATTCAATTGGCGGTTTTCCATGGGATTGCGCGTTACGAAGAGTTTTGCGACCGATATTTCTGCACTGGTAATGTCTACATTTCGCTACTTTTAAATACTGTACTTCCCGGCACACAGCCCGCTAACTAGAAAAGTTCAAAATTTTGTGCTTTGTGGATTAACTATTAGTGTGTACTAAACATGTTTTCTGTTTATATATAACCTAATACGGCATAAAATTAGGGACTCTTAATTATATTACGTTATTCTATAATAGTTATTGTATGTGCATATGGATTTTTATGCGCTAGTTGCAAACTACGCTGCTGCGGGCTTTGTACAAAGCACGGAGAATTTAGTGCAATATTTCATATGACCATCCACCTTCAGATGAGAACAAATGTTTGGTCTCTAGCTCTTAAACCAATCATTGAGTCCTTCGAGCTATACATCGGGTTCGAATTGAATACCGAGTACTACGGAAGTAACAACAGCGGCTATTCATAGCTTTCATTTAACGTAGGAGTGCTTCGTCAAATTCCCGGAAGTTTAACAGCACGCTGAATTGGGCAAGTTGGAAGCAGTTCATATTGAGAACCAGTGCAAAAGCGACAAAGGACTTAGGACCAATGCCCTTGGCGTCTTCTGTTTCCTTGGTTCTTTGCGCTGGTCCTCAGTGTGTCTCGGATGCTATAACTTATAGGCCACGCAGGCACGTTCATGCGACTTGGTTAAAGCTGGGCTTTAAATGTGGGCTGGTAGCCTACGCTATCGAATCATATCCTTAAAGGCGGAGCTTAAGTCAACAGTTCAGTCGTTCAGTCGTGTCCGACTCTTCGTGACCCTATGGACCATATCACGCCACGCTCACTATCTTCCTAACATCACATAACTTCATCTGCAGTGCCTCGAGGATGCCATCTAACCATCGCGTTCGCTGCCTACCCCTTCTCCGGCGACCCTCAACCTTTCCCAACATCAAATCTTTCTCCAGCGACTCCTCTCTTCTCATCAGATGACCAAAGTAGCTGAGCTTTAACTTTAGAATTTGACCCTCCAATGAGCAGTCAGGGTTTATGGTCGACAATATCGACTGATTTGATCTTCTGGCAGTCCAAGGAACTCTCAAGAGTCTTCGCCAGCACCACAATTCAAACGCGTCAATTCTCCGGCGGTCAGCCTTTTTCACAGTCCAACTCTCGCATCCATACATCACAACTGGAAAGACCATAGGACGAGTTATACGGATCTTGGTTGGCAGACTAATGTCTCTACTCTTTACTAGGCGCTCAAGGCTAACCATTGCTCTCTTTCCCAGAAGCAGGCGTCTCCTAATTTCATGGCTGCAGTCTCCTTCCGAGGTAATCTTGGAGCCCAAGAAGAGAAAATCTGTCACAGCTTCCACTTCTTGTCCATTGATGCTCCAGGACTTGATAGGGCAAGACGCCATGATCTTTGTCTTTTTAATGTTCAGTTTAAGCCCAAACTTCTCACTCTCTTCTTGTACGCGCATCAGAAGTCTCTTGAGTTCCACTTCACTTTCTGCCATTAAAGTGGCATCATCAGCATATCTAAGGTTGTTGATACGTTTTCCAACAATCTTCCCTCCTGCTGAAGACTCGTCCAGACCGGCCTTCCTCATGATGCACTCTGCATATAGGTTAAATAGGCAGGGCGACAGTATGCAGCCTTGCCTCACTCCTTTCTCAATCGGAAACCAATCAGTAAGACATTGCACAGTTCTGACTGTGGCCTCTTGTCCTTCATACAGGTTAAGATTCCCCCATAATTTTATTACGGCCACAATTACTTTCAAATTGTTCTCATAAATTGGAGGCTTCCATTGGAATGCAAGTGAATAGAGTGGGTGCCAAAAGAAAAAAAAATGGAACAAAATTGGGTATACTGTGATCAAGAGAAAATTATGGCGATACTTAATTTCCGCCTTAACGGTATGACGCGACAGCGGCTTGTGGTCCTCTCTAATTGCACACATGCTCATTGCTGACAGTAGTAAAATATGCCAATTTAGGTGAAATACGGCACGACATACATGTGAGCTCCTTCCCAGGTCGTACAAGGTTGCCTTACGTGACCTAGTCTGTTTACCGTGCTTGGCTCGCAAACCAAAAGTAGTGGCTTGAAATTCCGCCACGTGAAACTGAAGTTCTTGAAGATTCTCCTCAAACAAAATAAATTTCTTTATGAAGTTGAATCCTTTGAATCATGTGGCAACCTTTAATTCGCATTGCATATCACGGGTAGATCACTTTCATTGCACGCCTGACGTCACGTTTCACGTGAGCGTTGTGACGTCGACCGATCGGTGTTTTCTCGTTATATAACTGCAACGCCGACGCTAGATTTTCTGCGACACGGGGCCTCTACGCTGTCACGTAGAACTGGATATGAATGGTGCGGCTCCGTTTCGACCCACCGAACACTGCAATGTTATCCACTCAGGTGAGTACTAGAAGCTAGAAGCGGGCAAGAATTAACCTAAACGAAGTGTCAGGAGAAAAGAAAGTATTTCAATGCAAGCTAGATTTTTTTTTTTTTTTTTTTTCGCAGGAGAGGTATAATAAGTCCCCAGGTTTGAATTCGAAACCCTTATGATGCAATGCCCAAACAATTCAGTTTTTTATTCTTCCTTACAATTTACAATCGTTTTCGACATCGGCCATTGCTGGTATTAGTGTCGCACTGTTTTCAGGCGCTTGTTAGTTTATTCACAGCAAGGTTCTATTCAAGGATACATATTCAGGCTACCTGCTTATATGTGGTGCAAGTAGTATTTAAGCCAGAAAGAGACAGGCAGCGCACACCGCCTGCTTTTGCCAGCTGCATAGATACTCCCTGTCGCAGTTTAGGACCGCAGCAATTAACACCTCAACACAATGCGTACACAGAAAAATAAACGCTTACAGTTGTGTATCCTGATAGCGTGGTTTGTCCGCCAGGCTCCTCCAATTCAAATTCAAAGCAATTAAGGCGATCAAATTGAGGTTACATCATTAAAGTGAATAGTGTACACGATTTTTCACAAAGATATTTCTTTTTATTATATAAGTTCGTACAAACCTCGTAACAGGACGATCGTCTTGACTCCTTAACTATACCATGCAAGCGTCGATCATTGGGAGCGAGCAACAGTTAAATCACTGATGAAAATAAGGTCATAAGCAATGATACTACAATGCTTACCATATTTTCGTAATTATGGATCAAAGTTATTAGTAAATGTGCAGTTTCTAAAAGTATTAATTAATATTATGAACTGCTTTTGATATTCGCTAACAAAATGAAGTTCTGCTGATCGATGGGGGCCGCTTCGGTCGGAAAGTAAATATTTTGCATGTCGCGTGCCTGCGAGTCTATTACGAGAGACTAAACAGTTACCTCTAGATACTGAGTGTTCAAGCACTAAAATATAGCGTTCGATAAGGAAAAAAAAGGCGTTTAAAACCGCATTTAAAGCATCAAAAAGTCAAACGAGGCACCATTAAAGGGGATTTTCAATTACCACGACTTGAAGTGGGCGCCTCAATTTGTTTAATATGGCGGCGTTACCAACGGCTGCTTCTGGCGTCAGCCGCTATAGGGTCTCTCTTTTAAAAATTCGCGATAGACTTATGCTTGCTTGCCGACGGCGACAAATTGCTTAAGCAATACAGTAATTGATTTCTCGAAGGTTTAAAGCAACAGAACGAGAGACAAAGAAGACATCTCACTGTTGTTTGGAAATGGCCAGCGTGAAAGTGAGGTAGTAGACGCTGCAACGCACTTTAAAGGGAGAGAAATTAAAATCAATGGCGCCAACGATCTGCGCTCTTGTGCAGCGGCTGAAATTTTTGGCACTTAACATTGTAACGAAGGCCTACGCACTGTTATGTTTTTATGCTGCATATCACTAGACGGTTTGAGCAATGAGCATAATGGAGAAGAAAGTGTTGGCGGTCCCCTCAAATGGAGCTCTTTTTCGTTATAAAGATTCAACACAAGAATCGCTTGTACGGACCGGCAAGTTCTTTATTTTGCCTTTTATGTTCTTGAGGGGGGGGGGGGGGGGGCGTTAGCAGCCGCTTCCGCGTATCTCGGAACCTGCAGCACTGCAAAGCTTTGTCTTGAGCAGCGCAGACAGCGCGAATCTGCCAGTGCTTTATCAACTCGTTACTGAGAGCGCTGTAACTGAAGCGCACTCGTAAGCATAGATCACTCTGTCAAGTTGCATTTTTGTAACTTTATAGACTCATTTTTGCGAACAGAAAGGGGTATACGTTAAGCTACCTCGACATAAGCACATTGATAGGTTCATTTTTGAGGTTCTTCATGATTTTACCGTGCACTACTGATCCTCTGAAGGCATATTTTAAATATTGGACGAAGAAATATAAATCTTGCCGGAACAAAATAAATCTCATCGACATTTTCCGTAGTTCAACAACGTGTCATTCGTTTTAATTAGGAAGGACGCTTTTTTTAAATATTATTAATTTTTTTCTGGACAACATTTAAATGTTACGATGTCCAATAATAATTATTCTTAGGCACCATAAAATGGCTGCTAAACCACAGATGAACCTACATTTTGTTCAAACGAATGATATATTTTACTTACTGTCCCTAAAAACTTGCATGCAAAAATATATCTTGCTGTTGTGCAAAACTTTTATGGGGCCCTTAGACTTCCCTGAAGTGCGGTAAGGCGAAAGCCATCAGTTATTTCCAAGGTACGACATACTACACCATGATTACGTCATCATCATTTTCAAGGTGAGGCATACTACTCCGATGATGACGTCATCAATTAATTTCAAGGTATGACATACTAAACCAGTGATGAAGTCGTCATTTATTTCAAGGTACGACATACTACACCACTGATGACATTGCCCGCCGGGGTGGTGCAGTGGTTACGGCGCTCGACTACTGTTCCCAAGGACGCGGGATCGAATCCCGGCCTCTGCGGCCGCTTTTCGATGGAGGCGAAAAGCAAGGCGCCCGTGTGCTGTGCGATGTCAGTGCACGTTAAAGAACCCCAGGTGGTCGAAATTTCTGGAGTCCTCCACGACGGCGTCTCTCATAGCCTGAGTCGCTTTGGGACGTTAAACCCCACAAATCAATCAATCAACCACTGATGACATCAATTAATTTCAAGATACGACATACTGTACCAATAACGACGTCGTCATTAATTTTAAGGTACGACACACTACACTACTGATGACGCAATCATTAAATTCAAGGTACGACATACTACAATACTGATTACGTCTTAATTAATTTCAAGGTGCGACATACTACACCACTAATGACGTCATTATTGATTTCAAGGCACGACCTGCTACACTGCTGATGATGTCATCATTAATTTCAAGGTGCTACGTACTGCACCCCTAATTACGACATCATTAAATTCAAGGTGCGGTATACTACACCACTGATAACATCATCATTAATTTCAGGGTACGACATGACGCCAGACAAGAAAAACTAAGATGCATTTCCCACATGCCCGGCGTGATAAGGATGATTGACAGCTGTAGTGTAACTGAACGCTGACAGTATTAAAGGCTTTCGCCTTAATAACTATGCTGATCAGAATTGAGAAAGGTGCTGCAATGACAAACAGAAACAAAAAAAAAATGTTTCCGTGTAATCCACTCTCTTAGGTCATGACTTTCCTAAAACAACTGTGTGCAATATTAATGCTTGTCACTGATGCCTCTCATCGGGAATGGGAGCACACTGAGTCTCGGGGTTTCAATTATCAAAATTAACAAGATGCGCCTCCATGTACTGCAGCGACAGAATTAAGGGATGAAAGAAAAGATCGTAATGTCAAAAAAGTAAATTTCTGGTGCAATCTTTTCATTACATGCACAGATAAATCAATTACGGTATTATGTAGACGATGAAGAAGTAACTCTCCTTGCCTTTTATTGCCACTTCCAAGAAATCTGCCCAGTTTTATCTGCGCAAACTTTTCCAATAGTACCTGAGATCGATGGTTCACATTACGTAAGGACATCCTGTAACCAACTTGCACAGCAAAGTTTACTGGCTTTTAGTTAGGAGATTCTAGACGATCTCAATGGGGCTGATAGAACTATGAACTAGAGTATAACATATGATCCAATTTTCAAACATTTAGTGCTGATATTGATGCAGTTCAAACTCGATTTAACGAAGTTGAGGGGAGCCGCGAAATATTTCGTTAAATCGGGAACCTCATTAAATCGAGGGAAGCATTTCTCGGTCACTTAATACAATGCAGTCAATTATTATATAGTGTCGCGATATCAAGAAAGTAATGTACCACGAGGCATCATATTTGCGAAGCTGAAAATGAAATCATGTTTGGAAGAATGTAACAGCCAATTTAAATGAAGGACCAGGGAAGCTGTACTGTTACGTCATCTTTAACTGCAATACCAACTCGTCGATTATGCCATGCGGCTACAGTGAAATCGTGGCCCGCGCAACCACCGACTCCGATAGCGCGTATGAAAGTAGCCATGAAATTTTTACTTCGGCAGGAAGGGTCCCAGGGGATTAAATTTCTTTCTCAGAAAAAGACGTTGATGATCTCTGCTTGGTTGTGGTTAGCAAGCAACATCTGACCAGATTTTTCGTGCGTTCTTCCCTTAAGTGTTTCGGCAAACTGCCGCAGCATATCAAGGGCAACCATAATTTGCCCCGGTGGTGGCACGCGGTACCGCTGCCGGCACCGGGTAGATGGGCCGGTTTTCTACAGCTGGCGAAATCTCGTGAATTAAGATCAATATAATTCGCGTTTCGCACCACGCTGATTGGCAAAAGCGGGACGTGTGGTTGCTGCACGATGTTACCGTTGGCTCGCAATCAAAGTATTCTTGAGCGGTTTGTGCAAAATAGACCACCTTGGGGGTTTCCCCTAAATATTGACCAAAATAGACTTGTCACCTTCTTTTTTCAGCAAAAGGGTCGTTAAATCGGGACGGACAGCGAAATTAGTTTCATTATTTCGAGTTACTCAGAGCATTGGACCATATGAGCGTCTGAGGGGAATCGTGATGTCTTCGTTAAATCGGGTTTTGATTGTAATATGAATACCGCAATGATGTTCTCTACTCGCCTTGTTCCAACTTGGTATCTACAACACGGTAGGGGAGCTGATTGAGGTCCACAGAACAAGCCAAATTGCTGGGCTGTTGGCGACCAGCTCTGGAGGTGAATCCTCCGAGATCTATAGCTATCTCGCGCTTGTCTCCACCGAAAGCAGAGTGAACACCCAGATGGCGTGGAAATGTACTTTAATGGTTCAGCCACTCCCCGAAAACATGAATTTGGAGTACAATAAGGAGAGACGTGAAGCCAGGGCAAAATTTATACAGAATTATTATGACAATAAGAGAGACATATATATTACGTGGATGCGGCGGGTCCCGCCGAGAAGAGCATTTGCACAATTGCGCTTGTGCACGAGAGAAAGCAGATAAACTGGCTCAGGGTAAAAACTAGCGACGCGTAGGAGGAAGTGACAATTGCCACTCACAGCGACGGAGCGTACATAATGTCGGACTCGCAGCAGGACTGTCGAAACTAGGCGTGTGGTAGGATAGCGAAACTCACCTTTAGAATATTTTGGCACATAGGAGCAATTCAGATTTGACTACATGTAAAAAACAAATCCTATGGGTGCCCAGCCACTAAAGGGGTGGAGGGGAATAACACCGCTCAGGCGGCCGCCCGTCCGTCCTCCTCGACGTTCCTTTACAGTCGATCCTCTGGTTCTACCATGGCAACCACATACCATTTCCGCTAATCTGTTATGACGGTTAAAAACCATTTGCGCCTCTGCAGGAGGGCACCTGTACTCTCGAAGGGTCTCGACAGGTCCGAGGAGTGTCATCTATCGACGGCTCCAAACTAGTCCTAAATACCGCTATACTAAAACACGTACATTCAAGGGTAGGTGCAAATTTTACAGGGAGCATGCTGAGCTATTCGCAATTTCAGATCATTCCTCGCCACCTAGCGACCTCCGCGAGAAACCCCCGATGCAGGGTTGGCGCAGCGCAGTATAGTGCTCAATAGGTACACATGTTGCTTGTGTTTTGTGAAAGAGCATCTCCGATTTTTACGCGCCGTAATGCTGCCACGTGAAGGTAAGAAAACGAAAAAGCAAAGCCGAAAGGGTTCTGCTGCGTTCCATTTTTCGTGCTGTCTCGCCAGAAAGTCCGCATAGTGTGTTTTGCTGCTTTCGCAAGTAAGCAGACGACGTGTCCCAGATTACGTTAGGTTTAAAAAGCAGCACTCGAAAAGAAGTGATTTGACCATGATCATTAGTTCGAACAATTTGACTCTGAGCGAATTGTTCCTTCTCGGAAATCGTATACTTACCTTGTATTATGAATTCAATTTCGCATCATGGTGCTGTGATAATGCGGTTTCGTTTTATAGGCGCGTTGCCATTGGCCACTGAATTTGTCCTAGAGCATACAGCAGAATCTCCAGCCGCTTTTACGTAGTTCTAATCCATGGTTGCCCTCGTGCCATCGAATGCTAAATCATGCGGCTAACGTTTCAGAGCATTGGAGCGGCTCACAGTATCTCGCTCAGCGTGACCACATGCAAAAGCGACGGTGCGCGCATCACAGTGCCGTAGAATTTTGGGACGAGCTGGTGAGAGGCGAAGACTTAGATTGCGCATCGCAATGTCAAATTTCTAAGATTTATATTTGCCTCATTTTTCCGACCTTCATCCGCCGCCACTTCCCTTTAAATCATCGCTTATTTGGAACCTGAAAAAAAAAATTTGTAAAAGTATACCCACTCCGTGTATGCTGTTTTTCATCCCAAGCTCACCGCGATCACACAATATGCAACTGTCGGTCATTGAATACACTGCAAATCAATCTGCGAATGCTCCTTAGTTCTTGTAGATCAGCACGAGATTGAAACGACTTTTTTGCAAATTCTCGATAAACAATTGCTTGCCTTATTTTGCTGTGCCACGCATCTCTGTGGCTAAAAAAAAAAAAAAAAAAAACAAGAAAAAAAAAACATAAAAGCTGCTTGTTGCACGGAATACCGTGTGCGCTGTGCGGTTCAATGACGACTCAGTTTGACCCTTACAGAAAGCGTCAAAGCGTGTTAACGGAAATTCCACTTGCATTATAAGCGCAGCCAATTCGTCGCTTATTGTGCCATCATTCCATGCTGCTGAAATGAGGCAACTACAGCCGACTGTAGATGAAGTTGTTTCAGCACTCAAGCGGTTTAGAAACGACGAAGTGAACGTGCGGACTCAGTTCGATGAAATTTCGGAGCTACTTGCCTGTAGCATTGAATAAAAGTTGCACAAAAGGCTTCGCATCTTTCAGAAAACCCGTTAAGGCATACGGACTGGCCTCCCAACACGCTGGCCACTCCGAAGAGGCATTTTATATTTAGAGCGATCTGGTATGGTTCACGTTGCGATTTAGACGTCTCTGTGCACAGAGCTGCACAGGGCGACGATTTTAGAATTTTGGTTATCCAATCCGATCTGCCAGAAGTGACTGGCCACTTTAATCCGCTCGCCTATTACAAAGCGCCATTCTACAACATAGAAGTCGAAGCACAGCAACAACTGAAAGAGCCACCGCGAACCTGGATAGGGAGGTCGTATTTGTCTATGTTGCACGGTGTTGCTAGGCACGTAACGTTTTCCGGGTTTCCGAATACCACATGGTGTGGGCCTGCCAGAATACCACAAACACAGACAGACATTATAAAGGCCGGTTCGCACTTGCCACTCGCAATGCTCGATAGTTTTGGTCGAAAAGCGACTGTCTTGTCGCAAGTGGTTGCCCTGGTCGAAGAGCGACAGTTGCAGGCTGTTTGAGCATTGCTCGATTTTCCAGCTTTGTGACTGCTGGTGGCAAATCGGTTACCAATCAGCGACGCTGCTGAAGTGAACAGAAGTTCTACATCCGGCTTCTCTTTGCTAGGAAAACTCAGTATCAACAAGTCTTGTCCCGAACAAGACCAATCCGGTAAAGCGACCAGCGGCTCCCTCGTCGCATGCGACAGCGGGTTACCCTTCGCGACTCGCAAGTGTGAATGGGCCTTAAACCAGCCAAAAAGGGAGGGCTGGGAGGCGGCTCTGTCCAGCTGGGACCTGGAGGCCAAGCTGGATCTGATCCAAGAGCTCATGCAGCGGCGTTGACCAATGGTGTTCCTGAAGAGGGACTGCCGCCCAGAACCACAACATCCCCATCTCCCTTTTCCGAATAATTTCACTGCTTAAATAAACGTTTCATCCTCCTCTTTCTCTCCACTCGTGAACATGCGCGTTGTGCGCATGATTGTGACATACCATGCAATAAGCATTCATGTTACTGCGTGTGAGTGTGTGGGTTATCTTCACTCCTGCAGCTTTCTTGTCATATTGTAGTGGATAAGTAATGTCACTAGTTAAAACGAATGTTTTGTTTTCACGTCTACTTTCAGCCAAATGAACTGTTTGCCAACGTATCCCGTTTAGAGGTGAGTACGGGAATGATCTTGTAGTATATGCATTACAGCTAGGGGTATTCATGTTCCTGGATTTACCCGATTATGGCAACCCGCTCTCATTTTTTGTACATCGTTTAAATAGGGTTCCTAACTTAAGTACAGCTTCTAGTGAAAGCAGTTGTCTATTACACAGAGGTGAATATGCCGCAAGAGTATCAAATGTTTTATCCAAAGGGATGCTTTCAGCTGACAACTGATAATTCAAAAGTATATTTCACGCTCTTTATTCATGGCACATCCTAACTTCAAGGTAATTCCGAAAGTGCTTTAAAAATCTATAGGCTAAACAGGGGCTCCGACCAGACTTCTAACTGGCATCACTGCTTATTATAAAGTGTTATCCACGAAAACGAAGTCCTGCTGCATGGCGTTTGAAATTGCCACTGTGATGCCTAATTATTGTTGTATTTTGCAAAGTAAGAAAGTTCTTACATAGACGCAGAAGTGCTACGGAGATGGCATTGACGAGGTGAAATGATTGCAGTACGTAAGAGAGAGAGAGATAGAGAGAGAAATAACATTTATTTGCACCCGTAAAAAGTGGTTAAGTTCTTAGTGCAACGCATCACTTACGTACCACTTTTTCTATGAAAATATTACGTAAAGGTTAGTTATTTGTCCAATGTCTATACCTCGTCAACCCGTGAGAGCATCGGCTGCATTCTTATCTCAGATCTCCCTGCCAAAAAGCGCGTAAATGCCTGAGAAAAAGAGGGTGTTTTATGCATAATTACCTTCTTGCAAACGAAAACCGCTGTGCTAAGACGACAATTAAATGGCAGTCATGAAGCGAGTTGACGCAACTTCGATCCTGTATGTGAAGTTCTGATGCGCCATTCTGTCTCCCGTACAGAGTACTGCTTCGAGATGTCAGTGTGCACCTGTCCCCGGTCATGGCATTACCAAATTGGTGGAACCACGAACGCAAGACGGAGGCTCGATGGCTGTTCTATGTTGCCGCCAGCGCCACTGTCAGAGCACTCGTTCCGTCCCCGTCTTGCCTTCCTGCCACATATGTCTTTCCGGAGCGCAGCTTTGTGCAGTGCCCACAGTGTTTGAATGCATGCAGTCGTCATTTATGTGGTCAGTGGACGTGTTTTGTATCCTCTCGTTTGTGCGCGTCATTCGCTCTGCTCATGTGTATAGCAAGAAGCAGGTACACGGTGGCTGACCGGTACGCGATGCGAGCCAAAGGGTTGCTATGCCTAAAAAAAAAAAAAAAAAAAAAACGTCCACTGGCCACAGAAATAACATTCAACACTGCGAGCACTGCACAAAGCTGCGCGCTGGGACCACTCACCCCTCAATGACAGTTTTATTATTATTTTTTTTTGTAGAGAACCTTAAGCGATTGTCCCGGCGGCATACGTTTGTCCCGTATGCACGTGTGGGGAAGAAAAAACGTATAAGTAAAGGCAGAGGTTCAGAATGCAATGACTTCACTGCTGTTTGTGTGTTTGCTTGGAACCTCTCCTTTCCCAAGTATGTGATTAGCCGATATCCTTTCCCAGTCTTTGATGAGCTGAGGAAAACTTTATTTCCTTCCCCTGACCATCGATTGGTGAGAAATGTTGTCTGTTGTTTTTTATTGGTTACAGTCCCTTCCAAGGGCAGAGACAGAGGGCTTAAATGTAAGCGGTCTGGGTTATGCCAGGGCTGATTTCGTCGAATCAACGGTTCAGTCATGTTGCAAATAGTTTTATTCTTGTTTTTTTCTTTTGTTTATTTATTTTGTAAATAAATAGTTTACCTTCCTTTCCTGCCCTCGAGTAATGTAAATATTTGCGAGTCAGAACCATCAATTCATAAAGAACCCCGATTTCATCATCAACAAGTGTTTCCTCACAGGAAACACTCCCTCAAAGAGTATACGACGCCACCTGAAGGGAAAACTTAACTATGTGTCTTGGCCAATTCATCGTAGTGGGTCCTGAAGGTAACAACACCGTCGTCATTTTGTCTTATGCTATTACGTACCCTTTTCAACATTAACCTAAAACAAGGCGCAGCCAGACCGCAAAGAGTCCGCCGCTCTAGCTCAATTGTTGGGAGGCTAGACTACTGAGCCGGGAGACAACGGTTCTAACCCGACAGTGGCAGCCACATTTCGATGGGGGTAAAATTCAAAGCGCCCGTGTACTAGCTGTGCGCTGTCAGTGTTCGTTAAACAACCCCAGGTGGTCAAAATTATCCGAAGCACTCCACTACGGCGCCCCTTATTGCCCGAGTCGATCGCTTCGGGACAGTAAACTCCGGAAGTCATAAACCGTAAACAAAAACGAAAAAGCATTCTTTTCTGTGCATGAGTGACCTAAGATATTTGCGGCCGGGCCTCAAGCAAACTACTGTATATTGTGCCATAGTGCATATATTTATTTTTATTGTTACCTACCCTCTCCTTTCCCCCAGCCGCTCACCTCTTTGATTTCCCCACCGCTTCCTTACTATCCCTTTATTTCCGCTGCCCCAGTTCAGGTGCTTCAGATATCAAATAGCAGATAACGTGGCTGGCAAACACCTTTTCCTTCCTTTTGGATATCTTATACTAACCACATACTACACTTCAATTCTGTGAATGTGCACTAGCTGGCCCATGTTGCGCAGAACTTTTCTAAGAACTTTAAACCACTTTAGCATGACCATCACTTGTTTTGAATGCGCCACGCCTGTTTGTTTAGCAAGCTAGTCGTATACCCCGAACACTGCCATTTTCACCAGCTCCCTTGTCGATGAGGCGCCTACGTCATAACGCTAAGCATTTAAAACGCTTTTTGGAATACGGCAGATGTGAAGTGTTTGCTAGCCACCAGAAAACTTGGCTATCCCTGCAAAATGAGGTTAAAGCAGTTGGAGAGCACATTTATTTTCGCCACTGAGGACAAAAGTAAGCCTGACGGCCATTGTCTTCAAGTCTGTTCGGATTTTGTAGAGCTGTGCATTTTCCTTCGTTCTTTTCTGACACATTACGTTACTCTGACAGGGACGGAATCCCATCGAAGACCTGGAGTTGACTGCACCATTTCAAGATTGCGAAAATAGTGCCCGGACAACAGAAAATTCTGCTGATGTTATCGAATAAAATCTGTTTCATTTCGTCGTGTCTCACTAATTATCAGTAAGATGCCAGACCCCCGAAACGGAGAAGGCTGTACTAGTTTATTGTGGGACAATAAACAACACAAAAGCGGCCACAAATGAATAAACGCATAAAACATGTCGCAGACGTCCTCTAACCAAAATGCCCGTGGCTGTAGAGCGTCGAACGTTTATTTTCTGGCACTATTAGGTCAATTTTTTATCGCGCTACTACTAAAGCTGTAGTGAAACTTCTCGCCGTATACACCGATCGCGAAATACTCGTACTGCATCGCGCCAACTTCCGCCAACGCTGTTCGGACCTATAGAATGCCGGCAACGTTATAGTGCATTAAGAAGAGACCAAAATGACGTGAAGCAGAAATACATGGTAAGTAAATTTCTGGCCGAGTAAGTGAACGTCACTTGCACACTGCGCTTCTCGTCGTTAACAGATACCGAAGATGCCATCTTTCTGTTAATGGGAGCGAAAATAAATATGTATATTTGCGGTTGCATATAGAAGGCTAAAAAGATGATCTATGCGGATGCCAGTTCGTCATCCAAGCAGTCATCAATTAGTTACCGACATACCACCCTGGTTTACTCTGTACTGCGTTCCCCGATTCAAGTGACTATATGCACACGCCACACATATTTCATGCATGCAACAAGTCCGTAAACCACAAGACCTATTACACTTGATGAGAAGAAACAACGATACTACAAGCACATGCGATCGCGGGCAAGAGCCCGTGCTAGGGAGCCCAAAATGCATGCCTGAACACTACAAAGAATGCATAGCGATGAGAGGATGTGGCGTGCTAAAGTATGTCATCATTCAGTTTAACCATTCAGGGTGCTTTGTATTTAAATGTGTACCATAAGAAATCACAGATTTTCATAATGTGTGCTACCCTTAACATTGAATTATATTGTAGCACATGAATATTGGAACATTCGTGATGTAGCTACGGCGCCTTTATGTAGCTACGGCGCCTATACGTTTGTGTATTCGCGAGCCCCTAGCGTTTCTGTCTACAACGTTCTCGTGTTTGAACTTTTCTTTTCCTTACAAAAACGATCCCATGACAGCACAGAAAGTTACACCCAAACTCCATTTCAAACCAAATAAGAAATCATGTTTACTCTGGATAAAAACACAAAAAATCACTGGAACATAAATATTACGCCTCAACCTCCATTTAACAGGCGTTTGGACAGAAAACAAAAATAGAGAGCTGTTCTTCGCACAGTGCTACCACACAGTGCATGAATTCCACTATGGGGGAGTAGGACTTCCGCTCGCAAAGTTTTCCTCGAAAAAGATTCTCTTTGTGCTTTTACAGTATCATATATATATATATGTATATATATATATATATATATATATATATATATATATATATATATATATATATATATATATATATATATATATATATATATATATATATATATATATATATATATATATATATATATCAAGGTTCGTATACAGACAACATAAATACCCAAGCAAGTAGCAGGGGGGACAGCGGCCGATGTAGCTCAGTTGGAAGAGCACCGGACGCGATATTCGGAGGTCGTGGGTTCGGTTCCCACCATCGGCACGTTGTTTTTTCTGCTACTTTGTGTTTAATTATCTTTCCCCTAAACAAGATTACATTACTAATTTCTGTGATTATCCAAGTAAACATTACAAATAAAAAAAGGACATAAAGTAACATCCCCTACGCTTTCCTCGGCCTCGCCGACTGTTGGCTTCTTTCCTTCATATATATATATATATATATATATATATTGCGAGCCTTCCACGGATCTTCTTTCATTTGTCTTCTTGTTTCTTTTGTACATACCATCGTCATCGTCCCGAGGTGCCGGCTCCAGCATGCGCCTGGGTTCACCATCAGATTAAAACGCTGACACGGCGTACCTTGCCTTGCCGTCACGACTTTGGCGTCTCAACCTGGCCTTCTTTCACAATATATATATATATATATATATATATATATATATATATATATATATATATATATATATATATATATATATATATATATATATATATATATATATATATATATATATATATATATATATATATATATATATATATATATATATATATATATATATATACAGGGTGTTACAGGGAAGACTAAGTAATTTTAAAACATCATAGACAAGACATACAATGTTTGCAGGAACACACACTCCACCCAAGCGGACATAACGTGCTGCAAAACGTATGTAATTATGAGTGTAACTAACCAAATATTAATAATTCACTATTTAGTTATCGTAGTTGGGCGTTTAATTCCAAAGGGCAGTTTAATGCCTAGCAAGAGACGATGTCAAATTAGTTTTTGAAACGAAGAAAAACTCATTTTATACAGCCATGCAGCTCGATGAAATCCGACGTTTCTTTCCGCAGGCAACCGAAACTGAACGCATGAGGAGCGCCGGAAGTATGGAGCATGTGCAACGTCCGCTGGTGACGTGTCGTAAAAATTGCAGCGCCCAATTAGAAACGCGTGTGATAATCTCCCTGGCTAAGGAGCCTAGGTACTTGAGCTTAGACCGCGTCCGGCGTTATCGCCTGCTTCGTCGCTCGACGTAAGAAAAGGATTGTCATCGGCAGCCGCGAGGACATCAGTTCTGAGAGCCCCGATGGGCTGAGCCGCAGTTTTATCAATCTCTTTCTCTGTGGTTTTATTTTTTTAATCGCCTCTTCTGTTATGGCTGTCCGGCGAGCTCGACTTTGAGTCGTCATCATGCATTCATTTGCTCATTAGGTTAAGCTTCCAGTTTCCTATAATCCCTGCATATGGGGTGAACGGTGTCCGAAAAAAAGGTTTGTCCGCGGGGGGTTGCGCGGCAGTTGCTGTACGCTATCAGGCTGCTCGTGCGGTTGTTCTAAGCATGTATTAGCTCCTGTTGCTCAAAAAGCTCAGACGTTTTGAGGCGCTTTTTTTTTTTTTTTAGACGTGCGCATTGCGGTGCAAGTTTTTCAAATCACTTCAATGTGTGGAAATGCTGCCTGAGATTAAAGCGTCACGTCGCATCGTGTTAATTGATGGGAATGGCCGCGCCAGCGAAACTCCGATACTCTACAGCCGAGAAGGCTGATATTGTGATCGCTTATTTCAGCGCGGTAATGGACGCGGAGCTGGCATCCAGACTACGCTGCCAACTATCATGGTCACTGTGTGCTGACTCTTCCCCCATTCATATCTATATTTAATCGATTTAAGACTACTGTATCAGTCCATGTTCACAAAATGAAAAGTCCAGTGGGTGGAATCGATGACTTTGATGTCCTCGCAACTTTTCTTTCAGGCCGGGAGCTAGTGTTTGGTAAATTGCCATCGCGTACGGAGCCAGCCCGGCTCCACTTTGCTCGTTTTCAAGAGACAGCTGCAAACCATATGTGTGTCTTCAAATGAATCTGACACCGAATGACTTTGAGAAACGCACTGATTTTTGCAAGTGGCGCCTAATTACATGTAATGAAAACTAAGAATTTCTGCACAAAATGCTTGGGATAGTGAGGCCTAAGCAGGGATACGAATGTCAATTGGCACAAAAACCATTATTGGCGCGACAAGAACCCACATTGGCTATACGTCAGCAGAAGCATCAGTAAAACTGTGAGCAAATGTTCAGTGTGGTATTTATGACGGCCGTATTGTCGGTCCTTACTTCATCGACGGAAGTTTTAATGGGAAAAGTACACGTACTGCGTTCTAAACGGCGCCGTCTCTGAATTTACAGCTGAGCTATCACTGATCGGGTAGAAAAAAATAATGGTTTTAGGCTTCGGTATGAAAGATCCCCGTTGCGTTTTTCTCCTTCGGTCTTGTAATTCCTGGACAGTATCTTTCCCGGCCAAAGCATTGGACGTGGGAGAAAAACAACCTGACCTTCTAGGCCACCCAATTTTCATCACTGACTATACCTTTCTCAGCGGATACGTTAAGAACAAAATTTTCAACTTGACAGAAATAACTCAATGCATGCCAATATACCAGCACCGTTTAACTTCAACTATAATCTGCACGCTTTCACAGAAGCGTTGTGCGCTTCTTTCACAAAGCTAGCGACGAAATTAAAAAGATAAAAAAGCTTCCTTTGGAGGTAATCCAACTGGCAGAGCGACAGGCCAGCGCTTATCAAGGCTCTCAAAATCGGCGTTCCCATAGCTGACGATTTCCTTTTTGTTACGTCGAGCAACGAAGCAGACGATAACGCTGGCAGCAGTCTAAGCTGAGCGGCGACGCTGCCTAGCCAGGGAATTGTTAGGACACATTTCAAATTGGGCGCTGCATTGGATTTCCTCGCACTGCAGGGCTATAGAAAGTGAGTTTTTCTTCGTTTCAAAAACTGATATGGCTTCGTATCATTAAGGACATCAATCTTTACATTGGGACTAACCGCCCAAATAGAATATTACAAAAGTTAATTAATGAGTGTTTGTTCATTTAATGAAAAAGTAGAGAAATTTTGCAGAATATTTTGTGGGCCAGGGCAGGGAGTGTGTTCCCTGTTGTGACCGTGCATGGTACGCGCTTGCGCGCACTATTGTGCGCCTGTGGGCATGGTATTGATATGTGCTGTTTGTGCAAGGGCTCTAAGTGAGCCTGTTCACATGAATCTTTTTGTGTGAGCATGGTTTGCTTTGTCGTCACCCTACAACTGCGAAGTTGGCCCTGTCAAGGGAACGTCAAGAAAAATACAAAGAAACGTCGCCCTGCGAGAAATAGCCGGAAGTGCTTTTGTTCAACTGTTCACCCTTCCCGTCGAGAGGCGCTATTGTCAAGTGAGGAATGCCTATTGTCCAAAGGAGACGATCGGAGTGACATGTCCGCTGACGTACAGGAGAAGAAAGGAGCATGAGGATTACGGCCATTAGAGGATTTCCCGTGAATGCAGGAAAGAGTTGCAATTGCCGGAAAAGGACAATGCTGGGAGCAGTATTCGTGGCGCGCACGTACACTTGATTTTCTGAGAAGGAAATCCACTCGCCGGAACCAACATAGCGGATCTTTGCAGAAGAATCGAAATTTACATCCTCGCCGTTCGCAAGCTCTACCCGACAACAAGTGACCACGCCCGACGAAACAATGCTGGACCAGTCAGTGCATCAGACCATCAGTGCAGTGATGTGTTCGATTGGTTGCCGATATCTGAGGGGTGTGCCCTGGGACTGATTGGTCAGCATCTTCAGAGAGGGGCTGGACATAGGAGATTTAAGGACGTTGCAGAGCACGAAATGAGGCTCTGAGCCCAGGGTAAACGGCTCATCCAGACGCTTCTCACTATGAACTCTTAACGCTTGCCATTTTGCTGATATACCCTTTTTATATGTAAATAAGTTTTCTCAAAATGCCATTAAACCTGCTTGTATATATTTTACCAACTTCGACACACACACACAAACACGAAGAGGAAGGCATGAGCTGGGCATTACACCTAGTCGATTAAATTTTCATGCGCTGGCGTGCGAAAAGCTCTTGCGAAACGCAAAAGATGTCCGAGAAAGAGAAAGAAACAAAAGAATGGAATAGCATGAAGTTTAATTAGGTGATGTCCAGGTTACCGTACACGTGCAGAGGGGGATAAATGGACAATAAGAAAAGAAATCGAAAGATATGACTGAGGAAATCATGGTATGAAGCTAGGGCGGCGCCGCGCGCGCATATTCCTTACTGTCAAAACGGTAAAATGCAAATCAATAAAGGGAGATTAATTTCCGGCTATATTAAAAAAAAGCAATCAACACAAAATATCACTCAACTACATCATATGATTAGAGCACACCGTAATAACGTGCTCCGGAGTACTTTTTTTTTCTTAAATATAAGCAAATAGTGAGCCCGCATGCATATTATTAAAGGGACACTAAAGAGAGGGAAACAAAAACCATTTATTGGCGACGTCTGCTTTTGCGCCTTCGCTACTATGGCTTTCGCGGTCTATGTACGCACCTTCAGATGATGATGATAACGAAAAAGAAACATCGCAGTAAGCCAATGTCAATGTACAACTGGTCGCGCAACTTTAAAGAAAACGCGTGCAGCTGCCTACTGCCAGCGGCATCAACTCTATGATGAGGGCTCCTGCGAACTGTGAGGCAAATTACTAGCGCACAGAAAATAAGATCTACCAGAACTCCAAAGAACTAGAAAGTAAACATAATATTCGCGCTCAGGAATGAATGCAGTTTTTGTTTCTTGCGTAAGAAAAAACGTGTCACATTTTTAATAATTTTTTAACTTGTTTCTAACGGCCTCTCTCGGCCACTTATTATCCGCTGCGTAGTTGCCCAAAGCTCAGATATGGCTCAGACCAAAGCTTTTTTCATCCGCGGAATGGTTGCGTCATCGGCCCCGGTTCAACGTTCATCGTTGCGTGCTGCGTACAGAGTGGGTTATCTGTAACAAACAGTCAGTATTTCATTCTGCTGGTTGTGGTAGAGCTTTACAGCAAGGCGAAGACTGTCTGTGCTCGATGAGAAACTGATTGCCGCTGCATGTGCGCATTTCCGGACGATGGGACAGTGCTGCGTCACTGCTCGGCGGCTCGGCTCGGCCTCCCAGGCACGTCGCAAAAGTGGTGGCTTGTTTTACGGATACACGTCTGCATGAGCGGCGTATCGCTGCATGTTTTAATTGAGCGGTGAAGGTGAGCGGTGAAGGTGAGGTGAGAAGACATGTGTCGCATTGATCTAAGCCTTCCGTTCCGCTCCCTTTGCTGCGTGTTTTGCTTACTGCGTTGTATTACCGCACCAATGTTCGCTGAACGTGCTTTAGCTGTTATTACAGTGATGTTCCTATTCTCAATGGGATCTTTCTCATGAACATGTTAAATGCTTAAGTTGTAAATTTGTAACCTCACATTGACTCCTTTCAGTGGCAAATGAAGTGCGAGTAAAATATGGGAATCATGAACAGGGCGAGATTTATTGGAGCGAAGCTATATCGTAGATATTTTGACTTTTCAGACGCATTAACTTCTAAATACTAGCAATCCCAATTGGAATTGCTTACCTAAGCTCTTACAGGTTGGCGTTCTAGCGCTATCGTTAGTTATTCCGTTTGTTTTTGTTGTTCTTTGACGCTGATATGTACTTAATTAGCAAGATCTTTTACCCTTTTATAATCTCACCGCGTCTCGTTTGGAGACCTACGCTCAGGTCATTTTGTTATCTCGAGGATTTCATGAAGACCGTGACGAATGAGCGGTGGTCGCTCTCCTACACTAAGATTTCATTGTCGTGAAGCGTCTATGTAAGTAATCGTGAATTAATAAAGCCTGGCTTTCTATGCAGCACAGCTTCACTCATTTATGCCCTTAGTGAAATGCCTCAAGCCATGTGATTATATCCATGTGCTTGCCGAATTCACTTGAAGGCCCTTGTTCACAAACGTGCCCGAAGAAATAAGCCCCAGAATGCGTTTACATGACGCGCGACGAAAGACTAGGCTAACGACGACGGAGGCAGAACGATGCTATGATAAGGTGGTTAAAGATGCCGTAACATTTCAGTTAACGTAAAACTTGACAGTAGAAATCCGTGTCAAGTAAAGTTGTCTGAACAGTTACGGCCTCCATTTTTCTGCCTTATCCGAGCATCGTTCTGCCTCCGTCGTTGTTGGCCTTGTTTTTCGTTCATAAGTAAAAAGACAATATAATTCCCCGCCAATCGTACGTCACTGTGCCGTCACAAGCAACGTCACGTGTTTGTTGTGCCTCAGTTCGCAGGGGGCGCCGAGAAACTAAAGCCTCGCTCAGAGTCGACACGCAGGCTTCTATGGGAGTTACGCTACCACATGGTAACGCCAGTCCACGTACTCGAGAAAAACCGACTGTCCCGCAAGAAGTAGCACTGGTAGCACACCGGCCCACGATTCTTAGCGCGCCCATGGTGGCTGAAGTGCAGCGCCCTCAGCTTTCCCTCTAGTTAGTGTAAGGAACTCTATGGTGTTTACAAACAAAGGGGGCGCTCGCGGCGCCGCAGCCGACTGGGGCACTGGGGGTGAAAAATAGGGTTAGCGTCCATAGGAATACATGGAACTGAAATATTCCAAAGCCGTTTTCTCATTTCACGGGGCACCTGTGATGTCCTTATTCGGTACGAAGCAACTATGAGCATCCTAGAACAGATCACCAAAATATAAAATCTCATTACCGAGGCGAAGTATTTTTAAAATACCGTGAAATATGGGGGGGTGCGAGTTGGGGCAACCCGCAGAATACATGTAAACACAACTTGCCGGAACATTTTTTCCTCATTTCACAGAGCATCAGAAGTGGTGGCCGGTCGTTAAACGTTTACCAGCGCTTTGAAGAAGTGTGTGATAAAGTATGGTGCGTCATTACGGAGGCAGTCTTGTTTTAAAACTCCCCGAATAACCTGTGCTATGAATCCAGACACCGCCAAAAGGCAAGCTGGGTGTAGCGAGTCGCGCAGTTTTGCTTACAGTCTGATATGCTGCCGTATAGGGTAAATAAGCTTGATAATACTGTCGCTCCAGTGATATGTCCTAGACAGAATTACATTTAAAAAGCAGTTGCCAAACGCCATACGACAATATGGACCGAACGTGATTCGCGCATTGCAGCAGACGACAGCGCAGCTGACGATACCCACCGCGGCCGCCTCCAGCTCCGGAGCGTCTGCTAGCGACAGCGCAGGTGATGCATGGTCGTCTGCAACTGTGCGCGGTCAGTTTATCGTGCTGTGAGCGCTCCCGCAAGTCGTCAGACTTGCATTACTTGCAAGAGAATGTAGCGTGTCATGCAACATGACGTCGGGGTGTCGTACAAAACGTTCAACAAAAAAAATGAGAAAGGTTCAACGCTGCTGAACCGAGCAAAATGTTGCGGTAAGTTGTGTTTACATGTATTTCTATGGGTCACCCTCTCAACTAGCACCTCCATTCGTTTCGCAGTGTTTTAAAAATACTTCGCCTCGGTAATGAGATTTCAAACTTCCACGATTTATTCCAGGGCGTTCATGGTTGCTCTGTACCGAATAATGACATCACGGATGACCCGTGAAATTAGAAAACTGTTCTGGAATATTTCGCTTCCATGTACTATTCCTATGGGCGCTAAACCTACTTTTTTCACCCCCAGTCGGCCCACACTGGCGATAGAAGCGCCACCGCATCGTGCTTACGTCACAGATCGGTGTTGGTCTATGTATAAGTAACTGTGGAGGGAAAACAGAGGTATATATTGCCACCTGACGGTTCGAGGTAGCGCTTGAACGACGAAGAAGTTGGAGACTCTCGCGCGCTTCGGCTAGCTAGGACTGTGAACTCTTGAGCTTGTGTCTTCGTGTTACCGTTTCCCGGGAACCTCTGTATTGACTGTGTGTATCTGCCCCTGTTGCCGATACCCATAAATCCCTGTCTTCGTGACAGTTTTGGTGGAGCCGCTGGGTAATTGTCCTCTCAATGTCTCACACCCCTCCGCGAACCAACGACACCGAGCTTTTGCCTGTGGACACGCCAGTTCATCGCGTCAGCCGGAGGAACCTGGGACTTCCTCCCGAACACGGGCCCTTGGAGTCCACTTCAACAACGAACCTCCGGCCAGCCACGCAAAGCACTACGTCGGTCATGCAAGGTACTCCTGTTTACCTTCAAAACCCCCGAGTGCCGAAATCGTTCCATAGCACTGTGCATGAAGACGTTGAGGATTGGCTAACTCAGTTCGAACGAGTCGCATCCTTTAATCAGTGGGACGACAACTTAAAGCTACGGAACGCCATTTTCTGCCTGGAAGACCATGCCTTGACATGGTATGAGAACCGAGAAGGCACAATAACATCATGGCCTCAGTTCCGCCGTCTTATCGTAGAGGCGTATGTCAGCCTGGATAGGCGCGAACGAGCAGAACGTGCTCTACAATCTCGGAAACAGATGCCAAACGAGTCTGTCATGATGTATGTTGAGGACATGACGAAACTATTTCGACGTGCGGATCCCAACATGTCTGAAGAGAGAAAGCTGCGCCACCTGATGCATGGGGTTAAAGAACAGCTTTTTGCTGGTCTTGTACGTAGCCCACCAACTACAGTTACCTCATTTTTAACAGAGGCTGTCACCATGGAAAAGATCCTACACCAGCGCCGCTCGGCGGTCTACGACAGCCCAATCCTCGCTACGACTGCTGCCGAGCCTATTACAGCTGCTGTAAGCAATACTGAACACCTCCGCGATCTTATTCGTGCAATTGTACGCGAGGAACTGCAGAAGGTTTGTGGCACGTTCCAACCCAGGGGTGATTCTCTCGCACATATGATCCGCGAAGAGATTCAGCAAGTCACGCAGCCATCTCTGCATGTTGCTGAAGCTCAAAGTACCCCTGTGCCTGATTATTCTCGTCCGACTTACGCTGACATTCTCCGACGCCCAGTTCCCGTCCAAGCTCCGTTGTCTACGTTACCACCAACCCAGTGCATGCCCGTCCAGCAGCCAACGCAATACATTCCTGTACAGCAGCCAACGCGGTACGTGCGGCCACCGCGGTCAAACATTCAACGAACGGACGTCTGGCGGGCCCCTCGGAGCCGCCGCCTTTGCTACCACTGTGGGGAACCTGGTCACATTTTCCGGTGGTGCCCTTATCGGGAACTCGGACCGGAAGGTTTTCGTGACATTGGAGACAACCTCGCACAAGAGAGCCTCCGGATGGCGCGCCGACAATCCAGGTCTCCATCCCCACGTCGGCAAACCCCTTCAGCAACTGGTGACTTCCCGCGAGCACCGCCTGGTCGCTCGCCAAGCCCCCACCGGGAAAACTGAGTAGAGCGACCTCAGGGGGCGGGGCCGCTAAATGTCAGCACAAAGAAGTCCCCCCAATGAGAACAGATATGGATTTTGGAGCAGAAACGACAGCGTTTGGTTCACGAGACCGGCTATCGCTGGACATCCCTGTGTGCATCGATGGTCATAATGTCAGCGCTTTAGTGGATACCGGAGCAGACTTTTCGATTTTGAGTGGGAAACTGGCAGCGAGCCTTAGGAAAGTTATGACACCATGGTGTAGCACGCAAATACGCACGGCTGGGGGGCATGTAATTACTCCTATTGGACAGTGCACGGCTAGAATCCAGATTCGTACGTCAACGTTCGTTGTCAGCTGCGTCGTTCTCCGGGAATGTTCTCGTGATTTGATTCTCGGTGTGGATTTCCTGCGGGAATATGGCGCCATCATCGATCTCCGACAGCGAACGGTCTCGTTCTCAACGGAGAAAGCGGCTGCCAGCCCCACCGATGGCCAACGTACGTGCGCCCTTCGGGTTTCAGCCGAGTGTGTTTCAGTGCCTCCCCGCTCCAGCGTGTTTGTGAGTGTTGTGTGCGACGGGCTTCGTGACGGGCCGATAATAGCTGAAGGCAACCGTTCGCTTTTATTTTCTCATGGCATCTGCTCAGCTCGAAGCTTAATTATTCTCAGCAATGGTCACTCTGAGCTTCTCGTCACGAACTTCACGAATGAACCTCGCCACCTCTATCGCTCTACTGCCATCGCTTTCGGCGAACTGTTAAAGGAAGTTTCTGAATGTTTTGCATCTGACATTATTGATACTCCCAGTGTTCTAGACCACATCGATGTTAGCAGTGACCTTTCTTTCTGTCAACAACGCGCCCTACGTGCCTTACTGCTGGAGTACGCCCCGTGCTTTGCCTCATCATCGAAAGTCCGGCAAACTTCTATCACCAAGCACCGCATCTTAACGTCTGACGATGCCCGACCTATTCGACAGCAGCCGTACCGTATTTCGGCCAAAGAACGTGAGGCAATTCGGACACAAGTCCAGGAAATGCTTAATGATGATGTTATTCAGCCGTCTAAAAGTCCGTGGTCGTCGCCAGTCGTGTTGGTTAAGAAAAAGGATGGCACGCTGCGCTTTTGCGTTGATTACAGGAAACTGAATGACATCACAAAAAAAGATGTATATCCGTTGCCCCGTATCGACGATTCACTCGATCGACTTCGCAATGCCAAGTTCTTTTCCTCCATTGATTTAAAAAGTGGTTATTGGCAGATAGAAGTGGATGAGCGCGATCGGGAAAAGACTGCCTTTGTGACACCCGATGGCTTATATGAATTTAAAGTATTGCCTTTCGGTCTGTGTTCAGCGCCAGCGACGTTCCAGAGAATGATGGACACCGTACTTGCTGGTCTTAAATGGCAAACCTGTTTGGTTTATTTGGACGACGTCATCGTGTTTTCAGAAACGTTTGACCAACATCTTCAGCGGCTGCGAACGGTATTGGACGCTCTTCGCTCGGCCGATTTGACACTCAAACCGGAAAAATGTCACTTTGGATATCAGCAGCTAAAATTTCTCGGTCATGTGGTTAGCGCTGACGGTGTCCGGCCTGATCCTGATAAAACAGCCGCTGTAGCCAATTTTCCCTTCCCTACCACGAAGAAAGCAGTCCGACGTTTCTTGGGCCTGTGCGCGTACTATCGCCGTTTCATTGCCGATTTTGCCAAGATTGCAGAACCTTTGACGCGCCTGACACGTGATGACGTCCCGTATGTCTGGTCTTCCGAGCAGCAGGAGGCATTCACCGAGTGGCGCCAACGGCTGCACAACCCTCCCGTTCTTGCACACTTCGATGAGGACGCTGCGACCGAAATTCACACCGACGCCAGCAATGTCGGTCTGGGTGCTGTTCTGATCCAGCTCCAGCAAGGCGAGGAAAAAGTGATCGCTTATGCCAGCCGCACCCTTTCTCGGGCAGAATCAAACTATTCAACTTCTGAAAAGGAGTGTCTCGCCGTCGTTTGGGCCACAATGAAATTCCGACCTTACCTCTACGGCCGTAAATTTAAAGTTGTGACGGACCATCATGCTTTGTGTTGGCTAGCTAGTCTTCGAGATCCATCAGGACGTCTTGCACGGTGGAGCCTTCGTATGCAGGAGTTTGATTATTCTATCGTTTATAAATCCGGACGTAAACACGAAGATGCTGACACACTGTCTCGATCACCCGTGGAGTTGGCCCATGACAGTACGGATGAAGACGCCCATTTTCTTGGCATTATCAGTTCCTCTGATTTAAAGGCCAGGCAACGGGCTGATCCAGACCTCAAAACTGTGATCGATCATCTGAGGGTTTCGATTCTACAGTATCTCGACTGTTTTCTAAGAACTTGTCATCCTTCTGTACGCGCGACGGAATCCTCTACAAGAAAAGTGCCGGCAACAGTGACCGAGCCTATCTTCTAGTCATCCCTGCAGATCTCCGCGATGAAATCCTTCATGCTTGCCATGATGAACCCACCGCTGGACACTTGGGCTTTGCACGCACTCTTACCAGAGTGCGCCAGGCCTACTACTGGCCCAAACTTGCCGCCAGCGTTCATCGATACGTTAGAGGTTGCCGCGAGTGCCAGCGACGCAAGACACCGCCATTGAAGCCAGCGGGTTTCCTGCAGCCTATTCCCCCACCGCTAGTACCATTCGACCAAATTGGTATGGACTTTCTTGGCCCTTTTCCTCTATCGTCAGCTGGCAATAAGTGGATTATCGTGGCTACAGATTATCTGACACGTTACGCGGAAACTATGGCGGTGCCACGTGCAACATCCTCCGAAGTGGCACAATTTTTCATGACGCAGATTGTCCTTCGCCATGGCGCCCCTTCATACGTCATCACTGATCGTGGCAAGGCATTTACAGCGCGTCTTCTTGAAGAAGTTTTCCAACTAAGCCAGACACATCACCGAAAGACTACTGCTTACCATCCCCAGTCTAATGGCCTTACTGAGCGACTAAACAAAACAATAGCGGACATGCTCGCCATGTATGTCGATGTCCGGCATAAAACATGGGACGAGATATTGCCTTATGTCACATTTGCATATAACACGGCCGTCCAAGAAACAACTCGATTCACTCCGTTTCGCCTAGTATACGGACGCGATGTACAGACCATGCTCGATGCTATGCTTCCATGTGCGGCTGACGACCAGCTGCTTACCGCTGACGCAGAAGAATTCACCAACTACGCTGAGGAAGCTCGTCAACTCGCCCGTAATCACATTAAAAAACAGCAAGCAACAGATGCACGCCGATATAACGACCGCCATCGCTATGTCGTGTTCCAGCCTGGTGACAAAGTCTGGGTGTGGACACCTGTCCGGCGCCCAGGCCTGTCAGAAAAACTTCTCAATCGTTACTTCGGACCCTACAGAGTGTTGCGTCGCCTCTCAGAAGTTACGTACGAGGTTATTCCAGACGGAACTGTACCGAGTTCTAGTCGTCAGTGCTCGTCTGACCTAGTGCATGTGCTTCGCATGAAGCCGTATTTCACCCGCTGAAAGCCGTATTTGCCATCCGGATCAGTTTTTGTTTCTGCGAGCTTGTGGTTTTTTTTTTCGAGGGGGGGAATAATGCCACCTGATGGTTCGAGGTAGCGCTTGAACGACGAAGAAGTTGGAGACTCTCGCGCGCTTCGGCTAGCTAGGACTGTGAACTCTTGAGCTTGTGTCATCGTGTTACCGTTTCCCGGGAACCTCTGTATTGAGTGTGTGTATCTGCCCCTGTTGCCGATACCCATAAATCCCTGTCTTCGTGACAATATGATAGAAAGGTGAGCACTTGCGCTTGCATTACAAATGGGCTGAAATGAACCGCCCACTGTCAAGAGCCGACTCTTGAAATCTGATTGGCTGACGTTGTATAGAGGGAAATACGTCATGCATAAACATTTAATGATGACGTCAAAATGACGTTTCATTATACGCAAAGGATATTCTGCCATTGCTGTAAATGACCAAAGTTGGGCGCCGCATTTTGAACCACTTGAGTAAAGTGAATCACTTTAAAACTCCGGAGGTTTTTTAACATTCGAATATTTCAGTAAAACTTTTACCATATGTTCTCCTCTCCATCCTGATGCATTATACAAAATTTGGACGCCGTACGATAATCCGTTCACGCGCAAACGGCTTTAAAATATGCCCTTTTCATGGCTTAAGTTGAGAGTATTTTTGCGGGCAACACTGAGTTTCTGACGTCACAAACAGTATACCGGCAATACTGTCCACTTCTCGCGTGATTATGAAAATGTGAGGCTTGTATTGAACTCCTACGGACATTTTATGCAGTGTGTCATGATTTCCATACTTTATTTTCACCATCCAACGCACGTACGAGTGTTCTTCTAATACTGAGTGTGACGTCACCATTTCGTCATCTGGGACGTCATTTCTGGCCGTGAAAATAGTTTCGGTATCGATTTGCTGTTTTTCTTTTTTAAAATACTTCTAATTGGAATTAAAAAAAAAGTTTTTTTGTGTTGGAGTCAGGACATGCCGAGGAATGTAATTCAACTAAAAACACAAAATGATGAAAAAAACCATCGGAGTTGCCCTTTAACTTGAGGCGGCCGCGAAAAAAGCATGGTGAATTCGACGTGCAGTTAGGCGGCTGTTAGATCACCGCAGTTTGGTAGAGAGTTTGGTTGGTTTTGAAGTAAGCTGACACATCTTGTAATTGCAGAAAGCACTTAAATGACGTCATAAGGAAATTTTTCAGCTGTGTCATCTTTTAGAGGATTAATAATGAAGACGCAATTTACAGCCGCACGAGGGTCGTAGCTACCCTACCGTTGCAAATGCTTTGCTCTCATAGAGAAACCATCGATCCGCGCCGTCTTTGCCAAGCGCAGCAAAGCGGCCCGCTAACTCAAGCGGTTGATCTGCGCGAGACGAGGCATTTCAGAGAGCAACAGAAGGGGAGTTGGGCGAGTTGAAGGTTGTTCATGATGGTTTCGTGGGCGCTCTTTAACACAGAGACAAAGAATAGAAGAAAAATAATGGCGCCAGTCCCATGTTTTCTTCTCTTTGTCTCTGCGTTAAACAGCGCCCACCAAACCATCATGAATTTCAGAGAGCACCTTGATGCATGATTTCTAATTATCTGTCTGATCGGTGTCTGAGTACAACCTGAGGGGTCATATGGTTCGATGGCTGTGCAGGAACTTCGCGCAACAGGCAGCGAGGGATCACCAAAGACTTTCTTAAATGTCGGCCCTGAACACTGCCTTTCTTTGCCTTGCACTATGCCCTCACTGCAATGCTAATGAATTGAACAGCCTTTGCACGATGGGCAAAGCAAGCAAAAATACTCCAGCTTCTATTTTAATAAAGGAATGTATATGCCATGTACATGGCACATGTTTGCTTGCCACATGCGATGTGTTTCATATATAAATTTTTCTTTTAATATGCATGCGGGCTCACCATTTGCTTATATTTTAGAAAAAAAAAAAATAAGTACTCCGGAGCACGTTACAACAGTACGCTCTAATAATATGATGAAGTTCAGTGACATTTTGTGTTGATTGTTTTTTTTTTTTAATACAGCCTGAAAATAATCTCTCTTTACTGTTTTGCATTTTACCATTTCGACAGTAAGGAATACGCGCGCGCGGCGCCGCCCTACTTCATACTAAGATTTCCTCAGTCATATTTCGCTTTCTTTCCTTATTGTCCGTTTATCCCCCTCTGCACGTCGATGGTAGCCTGGGCATCGCTTAATGAACCTTCCTGCTAGTCTGTTCTTCTGTTTCGTTCTCTTTATCGGACATCTTTTGTATTACGCAAGAGCTTTTAGCACGCCAGCGCATGAAAATTTAACCGATTATAGTGTAAGGCCCAGCGTATGTCGAATTCTACTTCGTGTGTGTGTGTGTGTGGAAGACTCTCTCTTTCTCCCCCCATCTCTCTCTCTGCGCTGCTTTCCGCGCTCTACACAAGTCCAGCCCACACAATATGTTAGAAACTTAAGCAGACTTGGTGACCTGACGGTAGCTGGTCATAACGCAGCTTTTCGAAAAAGGCGGGTAGCACAGCCAGTACCTAACAGTAATTGATACTTTGAGACTGCGAGCGTTGTCCTCAGAGATGGACATTACCGGCTGCGCCGGCGCCTCTTCGTCAGTGCTGGAGCTACTGTGGAAATCTGTCGATTCCTTCTGTTTACGACCAAGTCCTTAAACGTTTTAGTTCCTGAATTTAAAAGCCGCTGATAAGTGAACGTGAGAGGTCATTGGCGCTTATGAACAGCAATGCTACTTTCCGCTCCCATTTTGCACCAACCCACTGAGAATACTATTCCATTGCTGTTCTTGCTCTTCAGCTGAAACTCGCGCAGCCTTTCCGTGCGTAGCTGATGCCGAATGTTCGACCACAAATATGTCATGACACACTAACACTGCAAGTCACAACATACTTCACTCGCCTCACTGCAACCCGAGGCTTCCGAATCACGGAATGCACCGCAGAGTATCGGTTCCTGCAGGAGCACCGTCGTTTTTCATACTTGGCGCCAATATATAGTTGCAGACGACAGCGTGCTTTTTTCTGTCACTTTATTTCTCTTTTTTTTTCAGAATGCGTAACCGGATTGTGTGTGCTTACGTAACCTGGCACCGTCCTACTGCACACGTCACGCGTATACGTCACAATTTGAACAAGGCCGGCATGATCGGACGCGTCTCCGCACAGCTCAGTGCTTTGATGCTGTTATCGGGAGAAATCCTGCCCATCGACTGAAAACGAGTGAAGAATCGGATGTCGGAACCCGCTGGGAATACGTGGATAACAAGTTCTCCACCAAGTGAGTCCGATTTCTCGAATCATCAAGGATTTTTGGGGCGAAGCGAGCTAAGCCTAACCCAGACGATAAGTGGTCGAGGCCCCGACGGGGGAGCCGAGGGTGCAGCAGCGCCACCGGCGGCGAAGAAATTCAGCACGGCACGAAGCGCGCGAGAAAATTGAAGTGAGTGCAGCCATGGAGGTGGTTGAAGGTGAAGAAGTGGACCCGCGGGAGTTCACGGTGCCGGGACAGTGGTTCCAGTGCAGAGGGAAGAAGGTTGTCCCGCTTGAAAAGAGCAAGAAGGAAATCGAGGCCGAGCAGTTCAGGCTTAAGCAGGCCGGAAGAAAACTGGCAGCATTTTCTGTAGAAAGACAAGAGGCAAGAATCCCGGAGGGAGCGGACAAGATTATTCTCCGACCCGAAGGAGGACTAGATAGACTCCTTAAACGTGGAGCCGCATATTTAACAAGAATGATCAGGGCGTCGGCGGGCGTAAATATTGAAGAAACGGAAGAGGAAGACATCGTGTTACCCAACACGAAACAACATTCCATTCTCATCGCTACAACAAGTGGGGAAAGGAAAATGAAATACGCGAGCATAAACCGAATTAAGCTAGGGGAAGAAGAAGAGGTGGCAGTCTTCGCCTACGTGGGCACTCCGGACGGGTGCGGCAAGGGAGTGGTGCACGGGGTGGATAGGATTTTCACCCAAGAGGACATCATGCAAATGCTAAGGCACAAGGCAAACCCGGAGGCTATCGGGGTAAGAAGACTCGGGAAGGATTCCACGACTATATTAATACTCTTCAAGGAGGAGAAAGTACCGAGGACCGTCATCCTTGGGGGAGCCCCGCACAGATGCTACCTGTATAAGAAGAAATATGAAGTATGCAAGGCATGCGGAAGACTAGGCCATAGAATCGACGTATGTCCAAACCCGACAAACATCAAGTGCCGTGGTTGCGGACAGGAAAATCCACCAGAGGACCACACCTGCAAGCTGAAGTGCCAACTCTGCGGGAAAGAGCACATGCTGGGGGACAGCAAATGCAAGCTGATCCATCGTACACCGTACGAAATCAAAAAGAGAATCTGGGAAAAGAAGATGAAGAAAGAAGCGGAATCGGAGGGAGCAACCAACCAAATCGCAAAAACCCAAGAACACCAAAGCCGCCCTAGAGCCAGACAAGAAGGGGAGAAGGAAGGGTACAAGCCCAGGACGAGCTCTTTCCCTAGACTAGGAGAGGAGCAGCGGACAGCCTCCAGGGGACGAAGCTCTTCCAGGCGGAGGAGCCAATCCAGGGGACTGTCAAGCTCGAGAGCCACGACCCCCAGTCGAGACCGAGACGAACCAACAACCGAGAATGGTGAGAGCAAAGGCGTGAGCTTCGCAGGCAAGGTTACCCAGGGCCGAAATATTAAGAAGGACAAAAAAGACGAGGAAATAGAAAAATTAACAAGCATTATTAAGAGCATGAATGCAACGATCCTTAGTTTAAAGGAGGAAATACAAAATTTAAAAACAGAGCGCAATACAGTGGCGACTAAATCTCAAACAAAAGCAGGCGGATCTGAAATAGGGGCGCCCAACAAAATCGAAGGCCAACATCTTACAGCTCAAGTCGACAACAAGGGAGCGGAGAATAATATGCTGGTCGAGGATACCTCTCCACCCCCATCTAAACGCAAAGTTAGGGAGGATAACAGCTCAGACCTAACAGTGGATGAAAAGCTAGAGAAAGTAAATGCGAAACTGGACAGAAGTCTTAAGAATTTCGCTAAGGAAAGAGACAGTAAGCTTGAGGACTTAGCCAAGCAGATTCAACATATGCAGATACAGATGCAAAATCACTTTCACCTCATGACGGAGGCGCTCCAGCAATTAAAGGGGGAAACCGCCAACCTAAATGCGAGAGTGACTATACTTGAGGAGAACAAAACAAAGTTGAATAATGGACAGACCGCCCAATAACATCCAAATTTGGCAGTGGAACTGTCGCGGGTATCGACGCAAGCGACCGGTATTGCAGAGCACGCTGTCGATCCGCGAATCAGCCCCCCTTGCTATAGCATTGCAGGAGACCGGCGGCCCGGCCAAATTGCAAGGGTATCGCGCCTTCCACAGTGGGAAAGGGGACAAATCGAGAGTTACAACACTGGTGCAGAGAAACATAGCAACAATCCAACACGAATTAGAAGACAACGTCATAGAACACGTCTTTGTAGAAATTCTAACAGGAAAAAAGGAGGAATCAAACACTTTCCTACTCAATATCTACAGCCCACCGAGACAACGGAAGGTCCGCTTCAGGGCGATAATGAACAAGGCACTTAAGATAGCAGGGAACCAGCCGCTAATTATAGCGGGGGACTTTAACGCCCATCATCCGGAGTGGGGGTACACTAAGGAAGACGCAAAGGGGAGACAGTTGTGGGAGGACACGCATAACCTGGGGATAACATTGCTGACTGACCCATTACACCCCACGCGGGCGGGGAACAGCGTTACAGCCGATACCTCACCGGACCTGACCCTGATTAAAAACGTAGAAACAACGCAATGGCTAAATACGGAACTCAACCTGGGGAGCGACCACTCAATAGTGGAAACCACGGTTGAAATCAGGAGTAAAGTCAAAGGAAAAAAGTGCTTCCGGACGAAAATCACAGACTGGGACCGATTTAGAGAGATTAGAGGGAACAGAGATCTAACAGAGATAGGAAATATAGAGGACTGGTGCGAAGCGGTAAAGAAAGACACCAGGAAAACAACTAAGACGCTAGAAGGGGAAAAAGCTCCGGAAATAGCGGATGCCCGACTCCTACACATGTGGGAGGCCAAACAGGGCATGGAACGTCGACTTAAAAGGCAAGGCAGAAACAACAAAAATCTCAGAAGAAGACTGGCGCGTCATAACAAAGAAATAGAAGATTACGCCTTTAAACTATGTGAACAAAATTGGACTAACAAATGTGGCGACATGGAATGGAATATGAACCTCCCGCAGACGTGGAATATCCTAAGACATTTAATAGACCCTGAAACGTCCAAAACACAAGCACGAGTCAAAATGGCTAAGGTTAGACACGCATGCGAAGAGCAGGACGATGACATATTCATGAAGAAACTCGTCGAGACATACATAGGGGACACCGAAATTAGAGAGCTACCCGACTACCAGGGAATTCCAAATGAGAAGTTAGATGCGCCCATCACGATAGCTGAAGTAAGGGCGGAGATAGCGAAACTCAAAACCAAGTCAGCTCCAGGGCCAGATGGAGTCACGAATAAGATGCTCAGGAATTTAGATGACAACTCGATAGAGGCCCTTACCAGCTACATGCAGAAATGCTGGGAAAAAGGGGAGATCCCACCGCTGTGGAAAGAGGCTACCGTGATCCTGATCCCAAAACCCGGGAAGCAACCGAAACTGGAAAATCTCCGGCCTATATCGCTCACGTCATGTGTAGGAAAGTTAATGGAACACATCATTCAGACCAGAATTTCAAATTATATGGAGGAAAAAGAGAAATGGCCAGACGAGATGTATGGCTTCAGGCCCCATCTGAGCACACAGGACGTCATGCTGCGGCTGCAGCAAGACATAATTAATTCCAGAACCAAAGATGCGAAAGTCATTATGGGACTGGACCTAAAAAGGGCCTTCGACAACGTCAAGCACGAAGCCATCTTGGAAGGGCTCCAGCAGGCAGGAATAGGGCTAAAAACTTATCGCTATGTCAGAAATTTCTTAACGGACCGCACGGCGGTTATAACTTTCCAGGAAATACAATCTGGGGTGATCAGGCTAGGCAACAGGGGGACACCTCAGGGATCGGTACTGTCACCCACCCTTTTCAACATGGCCATGAGAGGGCTCCCGAAGGAATTGCGGAAAATTGGGAATTACAACTTAAATTACAGCCTGTACGCGGACGACATCAATCTCTGGATCAACAGAGGGAGCGACGCAGAGATCAATGAAACGCTGCAGGCGGCAGCAGATGTCATCTCTAAGTACGCGGTGGACAGAGGACTTAAATGTGCGCCTGAAAAATCAGAAATCTTCGTGTATAATGACAAGGCACTCAGGAATAAACCTCCCTCTGACCCACAGGTGTACGTGGAAGGAAGGGAGATACCAAAAGTAGAGACAATACGAATATTGGGACTCCACTTACAAACACACGGAAGGAACACGATCACCATTAAAAAGTTAGAAAACCACGCGACCCAGACATTAAACCTCATCAGGAGGGTCTCACGTAATGGAGGCGGCCTCAAGGAAAAAAACCTCCTGAGATTGGTACAAGCCTTCATCATTAGCAGAGTGGGCTACGCCACGCCATATCTGAACCTAAAGGCAGATGAGAGGAGAAAGATAGACGCGCTCATCAGAAAATGCGTTAAAAAGGCCCTAGTCCTCCCAACATGTACATCGACGGAGCAGCTACTGGCCCTAGGACTGCACAATACGATTTCAGAAATCACGGAAGCGGTTAAAACCTCGCAACTTGAAAGACTCAGCACGACGCGAGTGGGAAGAGCTACGCTAAGTAACCTTGGAATAGCCACAGACAGGGGGCAAAAGGAAAGGGTTGACATTGACAGGAAAATCAGGGCGCACCTAAGAATCCCTCCCCTACCCAAAAACATGCACCCTGAGTTTAATAGGGAAAGGCGACAGAAAAGGGCGGAAGCGATAGAAACAATATATCGGAGCAAACCCCCAAATGAAGTTGCCTACGTAGATGCGGCAGGAAACAGACGCAGTCGATACATGACCATAGCGGCGGTAGATGGGGGAGGCACCCTCATCACGGCGGCTACCATACTAGGGAAAGAAACCGAGATAGCGGAGGAAGCTGCGATAGCGATCGCTTGCGTTGGCACCAAAGCTAGATATATTATTAGCGACAGTAAAACTGCAATCCAAAATTTCAGTAGGGGGAGGGTAAACCCCCTCACCACCAAAATTTTAACGCAAGGAGTGATTGATAGGACGATCAACATCATCTGGACCCCGGCGCACGAATCTGTCAGCGGTAACGAGGCTGCCCACAGTGCAGCTCGAGATCTCTACCTCCGAGCTGTACAGGATGGCTCGGCTCAGGCAGAACATAATAGAGAAGGGCGATTAATCTCGTATCAAGACATTACAGAACACTACAGGCAATGCCGGAGGCGTTTCCCCCCACCAAACAAGGCGTTAAATAGAGGTCAGGCAATGGCGTGGAGACGCCTGCAGACTGGAGTATACCCAAACCCAGTACTAAATAAACATATCCGATCGGACTGCGAGGACGATAAATGTAAAAGGTGTGGGGCGAGAGGAACCCTCGACCATATAATTTGGGAGTGCGCTTACTCCCCAGGCAGGGCGCAAAACATTAGCAGTAGGGAAGCCTGGGAAACCTTATTGCGAAGCTCAGACCCTGAGCTCCAACTCACCGCCGTCCAACTGGCAGCAGAGGCCGCCGGCGAAACCAAACCGGCCAGCATCTAATGCGACCATCCCGTGCGGCTGGGCCGCTAAGTCCCCTCCCCCTTACAGGGGGGTGAGACAGAGCGGCCCAGGCGGTGTGGTCCTTCTCTGTTGGACAATAAAAGTTTTCAACAACAACAACAACAACAATTTGAACAAAATGGCGAACTGTCGAGAATAGGGTCCCAGGGTGAGGTCCGTTTTCGCCAGCAGCCGTTCTTTTGCAGGGCACATCATACTATCTTGTCGCGAAGCGTTCTATCGAGCATGCTTCCGAAGCTGCAGCCATCCGCTATTTAGCGAAATTCAGCAATGAAACAGACTCACGTTCAAACTGCCACCGGTTGAAAAAGCGGGAGCTCTCCGTTATTTCGTGGCGTTCTGGGTCAAGATACGCACTTAGGACTTCAATTACTTCTTCGTACTTTAGCGCATTTGGCTTCTTCGGTGCAACTTACCATGTCCGTACTTGTACTGTGTGTGTTCTCAGTGCAGAATTGAGCGACGCCCTCTTCTTCATTGAATCTTCGATTCCAGTTGCTTCGAATGCTTCAACTTTCGTAAGATACGTCCTCCAGTTGTCACTGCGGTCGTCATACTCTGGAAGCTGGTGATGCGCCATGGCCTAAACGGCTGTGTCCAGCGACTCAGTCTTGACTACCGTTTCAGGTTGACTCTGCTCAGTCTTGACCGGCGTTTCAGTTTGACTCTTGCCGTGGGTTCGCTTTGAGCTCATTACCACTGGTACTTACATCGCTGAGACGCGCATTGCGCGTGCCGTGCTTTCATGGAACACGAGCGGAAGATAGAGAAGTCTTTATTCGTACCCCTCAGTCAGCTTATATAACATGACCGGTCGAGCTTGAGGGCAGGAGCGAACTAGGGAACGTGTGAGGCATACACTTGGCGTTCGCCGAGGGAACGAGGGAGACATGCGCTTGGCGTTCGCGACAGGGATAAGACAGACCGTTTACAACAGAAAGCTTGCTCGACAGGCTATCAAAAGCGCACCAAGAAATCCTGCCGCGCAAGAAACGCAAGAAAAAAAGCGAACAGATGCACGGGCAAAAAGAAGTAAAGAGAAGATTAGGAGGACCTTGGCTATAAAATTGGCTATAAACGTAGCCGATTTTAACCCTCTTGGATAATGCTATCTGACACATGTAGCTGTATGAACTCTTTTTTATTCTATTTCTCGAAACTCAGTTTTCTGCCATTTCGGCTTACGCGAACATTCGTAGCGTTATTTTTCCGAATAGATATTTTAATTAAACTTTGCACGCTTATTCTTCATATATCGGGCTGTGCATATGAACCACGAAACATGACATTGGGCGATAACTTTTTATTATTATTGAATTTGTTTTGAAGACATTCCTTATTGAAAGACACTGTTTCTGGTAGATATGTGTTAATAAAAACGACAATTGATGATATCTATTTATTTCGGTTGATTGCACAGCTGCTGTCTTTATGCATATAACTGCAAAAAAAAAAAAAAGAATTTTCACCGAGACGTATATAAGAGGTATGATTGTTGGCATGTTTAGTGCATTTTTGACAATAAAGAGTAAGAAACAGAAAAGTCGTGCATTAGAACTTTTAGGTTAGAATACAAAAATGCCACCCTTAATATATTGTCACGTGGTGGTGACCAATGTCGATGACACAAATGAAGAGTCGGCGACTGCACTGAAGAAACTCTATTGGGCTGACTTGCACTCGCAAAAGAAATAAGAAACTCGGCGGCGGCGATAGCAACAAACGTGCTGGTCGATCGTCGAACAAAGAATGCCCGTCGCACTCGTCAACGCTCAATTAAAAGGCTGCTCAGAACTATCTAGACAACGTCGCAAACAGCTACCAGTACAGGCTGGAACATTGTAGAAAGACACACGAGTGGCCGGAATCTTCGAGACAGATCTTGGTGCATCTTGCGTTACAGCGAAACTGATAAAGGTGTGACTCGCGACATTGAGCATTAACAAACAAAAAATACGGAACTGATAGGCGATACAGAATCAGAGTGATAAGGCCGTATGTCGGCGGCTGTTAAAAAACAACAAATACAGTTTTGAAGGTTTCGCGTCATTACTCCCCCCTTAAAAAAAAGATCGCCTCGATGTTCCAAAACAAAGCAACTTAAACATAAACACTGCAAAGTTTAAACACAACAGATTCTTTAACGCGCGTAATATGGCTTCAGTCGTACATGTACAATTTCTGGGCGTGCGCGTCACCATTGTGATGTTGACGTTCCGTCGAGAATGACTTCATAGTCCAGTGGTCCAACGCGGCGAATGATTTTGTACGGCCCAAAGTATCGACGCAACAACTTTTCACTTAGTCCGCGACGGCGAATTGGGGTCCAAACCCACACTTGGTCTCCTGGATTGTACTCTGCGTGGCGTCGTCGTAAGTTGTATCGTCGGCTGTAGGTGCGCTGTTGGTCTTTAATACGCAGCCGTGCGAGTCGTCGGGCTTAATCTGCACGCTGCAGGTAGGCGGCGACGTCAAGGTTGTCCTCGCTGGTTACGTACGGCAGCATTGCGTCGAGCGTGGTCGTGGGCTCCCTGCCATACACAAGCTTAAACAGGGTCGCTCTGGTCGTCTCCTGGACTGCTGTGTTATACGCGAAGATCACGTACGGCAAGATGGTGTCCCAGGTCTTGTGTTCAGCGTCGACGTACATGGCGATCACATCCGCGATCGTTTTATTCAGGCGCTCCGTAAGGCCATTGGTCTGGGGATGGTACGCAGTTGTTCGTCGATGGCTTGTATGACTGTATTCCAGGATGGCTTGCGTCAACTCTGCCGTAAATGCCGTTCCCTTGTCCGTGATGAGCACTTCTGGGCGCCGTGTCGCAAGAGAATTTGTTGGACAAAAAATTTGGAGACTTCTGCCGCGGTACCATTTGGTAGTGCTCTTGCTTCGGTGTAACGGGTAAGGTAGTCAGTGACCACGATGATCCACTTGTTATCCATAGACGAAGATGGAAACAGGCCGAGGCGATCCATCCCAAATTGTTGAAAGGGCAGGATTGGGGGTGGAATCGGGTTTATAAGTCCTGCTGGTCTGATCGGCGGCGTCTCGCGTCGTTGGCACTCACTACACGTCTTCACGTAGTGGGCAACTTCGGCAGGCAGTCGCGGCTAGTAGTACTTCTCCTGGATTCGACGCACGTGCGCGCAAATCCGAGATGGCCTGCTGAGGCTCATCGTGCAACACTTGCAGAATTTCCTGCCGGAGGCTTTTAGGCACTACAAGAAGTTGCACGGTCCTGTTGGGTGCAAAGTTCTTCTTCATGAGGAGGCCATTGCTATACCATTGCTTAACGCGAATGATAAATGTCGCCTGAACACACCAGGAGGGGAAGCGGTCTTTCCTTCTAAGTAATCGGCTAGCGCTTTCAGCTCTGGGTCTGATCGCTATTGTTCTGCGAAACTGCTGGCGCTGACCGGTCCCAAAAAGGCGTCGTCGTCATCGTCCTTCGGGGGAGCGTCGACGGGAGTGCGGGATAAGGAGTATGCGTCGGAATGCTTCCGGCCCGACGTATAGACTACAGTCAAGTCAAATTCTTAAAGTCGTAGGCTCCATCTGGCAAGGCGGCCGGAGGGATCTTTCAAATTAGCCAGCCAGCAGAGCGCGTGATGGTCGCTTACCACCTTGAATGGTCGGCCGTATAGGTATGGACGAAACTTAGAAGTGGCCCAGATGATCGCAAGGCACTCTTTCTCGGTCGTCGAGTAATTGACTTTGGCTTTTGTGAGGGACATGCTAGAGTACGCGATTACTTTCTCCTGTCCGGTACTCTTCTGGACGAGAATGGCTCCTAGGCCCACACTAGCTGCTCGCGTTGGTGTGAATTTCGCTCTCAGCGTTTTCATCGAAGTGGCCAAGTACAGGAGGGCACTGCAGGCGGCGCTTGAGTTCGTCGAAGGCTTCTCCTTGCGGCGCTTCCCATTTAAAAGGTATGTCAGCCTTTGTAAGCTGCGTCAACGGTTCAGCGATGCGCGAAAAGTTTCTACAAATCGTCGATAATAAGCGCACAGCCCAAGGAATCGGCGCACAGCTTTCTTGTCGGCAGGCGGTGGGAATTGTGCGATTGCAGCTGTTTTCTCCGGGTCTGGGCGAATACCATCCTTGCTAACGATGTGACCTAGGAACAGCAGTTCTTCGTAGGCGAAGTGGCACTTCTTTGCTTTTAGCGTTAGTCCCGATGACTTGATGACTTCCAGCACTGTCTGCAGTCGTTTTAGGTGGTCTTGAAAGTTTGACGAGAAAACAACAACGTCGTTCAAATATACCAAACAAATTTGCCACTTCAAGCCTGCCAGGACTGTGTCCATTACTTGTTGAAACGTGGCTGGTGCGGAGCAGAGGCCAAATGGCATCACCTTGAACTCAAAAAGGCCGTCCGGTGTGATGAATGCGGTCTTCTCGCGATCTCTTTCGTCGACCTCAATTTGCCAATATCCACTCTTCAGGTCCATCGATGAGAAGTACCTTGCATTGCAGAGCCGGTCGAGAGTGTCGTCGATGCGGAGAAGCGGGTAGACATCCTTCTTAGTTATGCTATTCAAGCGGCGGTAATCAACGCAGAAGCAAAGTGTGCCGTCTTTCTTCTTCAGGAAAACGACTGGTGCCGCCCCTGTTGGATGGCTGGATCACGTCACCACGCAGCATTTCCTGAACTTGATCGCGTATGGCCTGGCGTTCTCGTGGCGATACACGGTAAGGGCTTTGACGTAGCGGTCGAGCGTTTTCGTCAGTGATGATGCGATGCTTTGCCAACGGAGTTTGCCGCACCTTCGACGCTGAAGAAAAGCACTCGCTCTAGTTTTCAAGAGTGCGAATCTTGTCTGTCTCGGGGGAGCGCCGGGTTAATGTCGAAATCGGGCTGCTTGACTCGGTTGGGTGCATCGTCTTCAAGTTGGCTGGGGAGGGCGAAGACTTCCTGGGTGTCCGCTAGCTCGTCAAGGAAAGCAATCGTCATGCCCTTGTTCAGGTGTCGGTATTCGTCGGTGAAGTTCGTGACGAGAACATCAGCTTGTCCATGACGTAAACGGACGATGCCTCTTGCGATGCCAAGTCTATCCAGTAACAACTGAGTGTTTCCTTCGACAACCCCTTCCGTGATTTCGACTTCTGTTGCAACCACAGGGACGATGGCGCTTGATCGGGGCGGTACGGTCAATTCTCCGTCGAGGACGTTGAGAGCGACATGATGCGTCGAAGTTCTCGTAGCAGGCATGGCTTTGTCGGTCGAGAGCTTGATGAGTTCGGATCGGAGGTCGATGATTGCTCGATGTTCGTTCAGAAAATCCATGCCCAGAATCACACCGCGGGAACAGTGTGGTAGGATGACGAAGCTCGTAGGGTAGGTACGTCCATTTTCTGTAACCATTGCGGTGCATCGCCCCGACGGCGTAATAAGGTTACCACCAGCGGTGCGGATTAGCGGGCCGTCCCAAGTGGTCGTCACTTTCTTGAGCTGGGCGGCGAAAGCTCCACTGATGACAGAGTAGCCGGCACCGGTGTCCACTAGGGCGGTAACCGTGCGTCCGTCGACAGCAACATCAAGGTCGCTTGTTCGCGTCCTAGTATTGCACGTTGGCTTCGGTGTTCGATCTCTGCTTCGTCTTGTGCTGGAGGTCGCGGACTGGGCACACCGTTGTAATGTCGCTGGGCGGCGATGTCAACTTGAAGTCTGGTCGTGATCTCGTCGACGTTGTCGTCTTGTGGATCGGCGATTTAATGGCTGCGTCTTCGTCACTCATCGTCGGCGATGGAGGATCCTCGTGTTTTCGCAGTGAAGCAACCTCACTTCCAAAGGTTGCTCTGTTTAGTTCCCCTGCGCGGGCTTGGGGACCTTCCGCGCACACTCTCATCATAGTTACGGCCTGGCGACGCAAAGCGGGCCCTGTACGGCGATGGAGACCTGAACCGACGGCTTGATGGCGCAATCTCACCGCTACGCAGATAGTTGTCGATTTCTTGCGGTCTTTCACCTGGGCGTAGTCGTGGAGCGTCGACTGCAAATCGGCGGAGACCGATTCGTCGGTACGGGCCGTGCCGCAGAATGTGGCCGGCCTCACCGCAGTGGAAGCATAATAGCCGGTTGTTCGCTGTCCTCCAGGCGTCACACTTCCTGGGGCTTGTTGATCGTTGGTAGGCTTGGCGGGCGGGGGCCAAGGAGCGGCTTTCAGGAACAGGACGGTAGCGGCGAGGGCTTGGAAAGTCATCACGTCGGGGCGCAGGGTGACGTAATGCAGCAGCGTAGTTCATCGCTGTTGCCTCTTGTGCTGGAACTATCGCAGCCATCGCTTAGGAACGCCCAGCGCCTGCTGGACTTCTCCACGGACGACGTCCGCGAGCGTCGCCACTTGGGGTTGCTGCGATGATGGCAGCAATCGGTGAAGCTCCTCTCGCGCGATCTCCCGGATGAGGTCCCGAAGGTTCTCCCCGCTTGTAGATGCGCTGGGGTAGTGGCTTGAGTAGTCCGGTTGAAGTGGTCGCTCGCAATTGCGCATCCGCTTGTCCAACGTCTTCTCGATGGTAGACGCTTCCGTTTCAAATTCTGCCACAGTTCTTGGCAGATTTCGCACAAGACCTGCAAAAAGCGAATCTTTAACGCCTCGCATTAAAAATTTGACTCTCTCACCTTCGGTCATGTTAGGGTCGGCGGGGCGAAACAGACGCTTCATCTCCTCAACGTACGCCAGGACAGCCTCGTTAGGGAGTTGAAGTCTTGACTGAAGGCGGGCGTGGTCCTTTCCTTTCGGACGACGCTTGAAAAAGGCAGTCAAAAACGCTTCCTTGAATATCTCCCAATCCTTCATAGCTGTCTCATGATTTTCGAACCAAACTCGGGCATGTCCTTGAAGAACAAAGTAGACTTGCCTGAGTTTCGCGGCATCGTTTCAGCCGTTGAATGCTGCCACACGGTCGAAAAGGTCCATCCAGTCTTCCGCATCTTCACTGGGCAATCCTTGGAAGATGGGGGGCTCCCTGGGCTGCACGAAGATGATTGGTGCTGTTGACTGGACCATTTCCAAAGTTGATGCCTTCCGGAATCGAACGGGGTCAAGCAGCAGACCGTGTTCGGGTTGTAGACGTTGGAGTCGGCAGCTGGCTCGGTGACCTGTAGGCTGGGCTTTCAAGGCGACAGGAACAAGGCTGAGGTCTTCGCTAGAAGGATCAGGTGCAGCACCTCCACCAGATGTCACGTGGCGGTGACCAGGGTCAATGACACGAATGAAGAGTCGGTGATTGCACTGAAGAAACTCTTTATTGGGCTGACTTGCGCCCGCAAAAGAACTAAGGAACTCGGCGGCGGCGATAGCAACAAACGTGCTGGTCGATCGTCGAACAAAGAATGCCCGTCGCACTCGACAACGCTCAATTTAAAGGCTGCTCAGAACAATCTAGATAACGTCGCAAACTGATAGCACAACCTGGAACACTGTAGAAATATGCGCGAGTGGCCGGAATCTTCGAGACAGATATCGGTGCATCTTGCGCTACAGCGACACTGATGAAGGCGTGACTGGCGACATCGAGCATTAACAAAGAATACGGAACTGATACGCGATCCAGATTCAGAGTGGTAAGGCCGTATGCCGGCAGCTGTTAAAAAAACAACAAATACAGTTTTGAAGGTTTGGCGGCAATATACCACTAATTTCTCCTTTGTGTTTGATACTAATTTTTTAATCCCGAAAAGTGGCCTCCTACGTTATTAAATTATTCCTTCAAGCCATTGCTTGCACCAGCTCACACATACTCTATAACATATACAGCCGTATGTGAAAGGCTACCCGACATATTTAAGGCCTCTTAAACAAGTCGTGCGAAAGTGTCTGCGTGGCCTATGGGGTAGCGTGTCTGACTCAGAATTCGAGGGTGGGCGATTTTGATCTCACTCTCCCATCTGAAAGGCATGTGGTCGCGTTACGCCAGGCTAACCGTACAATCAGTTCCGCGGTCATGTCAGTTATAATTAACACTTGCCACGTCTGTGACTTTTTTGCTCACAGTGCCGACGCCGCGCGTTTTCTGGAGGACAGAGCCTTTAACGCCATCGCGGTAAAAAAAAAAATTAAGCGGGATGCTTATATAGAGCTTTCTAAGGATACGAAGGCGAAAACCTAGTTTGACGTTCTGTTAAGCTGCTGCTGAACCTGGTATTCTACGTTTTGCTGACCTGCTTTTGTCGGGCCGCTGCCGCAGCTTCTATTCCTCCCGATGGCGTGGTTACGACGAGCCGCATTTCGAGCTGCTATATAGCCACTTCCGCCACCGCACACTGTAGCCATAGCGTAGTAGCTTTTTTTAATTATTGTCTGTAGAGAAAAAGTGTCAATGCAAATGTGGTATAGATCTCGCAAAACGGCTAGCTACGTTGTTTCCACCAAACTAGCGTTTACGTAAAGTGATTTTTTTGCCAGCCGAACACGACGCCTGGCTAATAATAATAATAATAATAATAATAATAATAATAATAATAATAATAATAATAATAATAATAATAATAATAATAATAATAATAATAATAATAATAATAATAATAATAATAATAATAATAATAATAATAATAATAATAATAATAATTTCCTCTTGACTGCGGCGTCACTTTAGAGCCCCGAGACGCGTCCGAGATCACAAAACCCGCTTTTCTGGGCCGCGCGCTCTACGATGAATCTGAAATGATTGAAAATAATAAACTTTCGTGTAAACTTTCATAGCAGGCACCACATACATCCTGAAAATGGTTGCAATCTCTATACGTGCTATGCTATTGGTCGTACGAAAAAGGCAATTTCGGTCTTGCTTTTCTCGCCCCTTTATTCCAACCATGTCGAATATATCAACATTTTCGGTGCACTCGAGTCTCGCGGCGACATCACGCACTTGTCGCGTTTGCAATATTTTTTGTCAAAAGAGAAAAGTGATATGTCACTGCCTTTTGGCTAATACGTCGACTCGTGTCGAACGTCTTACGACAGCCAAGCGTCAGCATCGGCATAATACGTTGCCGTGCATTGGACTGCTCTTTCTTACCCAACTAACGGGAAAACACCGCCTCCGACTTAGCGGCGCTGTTTTTCTGCATGCTGTGTGCTACTGCACAGAGAAAACGAGATCTAACGATACAGAAGAGGAGAATGGAAAAGAGCGGAAAGCACAGCGCGAGAAGCGGCCGTGACTGCCTGCACATTAATAGTAGCTTTTTATATTAAGTGGTTAAGGAACTGACCAGCGCGGATGATCGCGCCGAGAGAGCCTGCCTTGAGCGCCGAAGGAGGCACAGATCCGTAGAACGGCAGGCTGCTCATTTATTGCGGAGAGCATGCGAGTAGGACAAAGTGCATTCCACTCAGCACTGTGGGCTCAGTTCAATTTGTGTTGAGTGGTGGGGAGTAATATAACGTCTGATTGCGAATCAACCGCGGTCAACTGGAGTATCAGAAACTCGCTCGGAAGTGTCAAGGAATGCGCCAATATTTTTGGGGTATATATTATATCCTGTTGGCGTCATAAAAATGGTCACCTGTCTTTATAAACGATGTCATGCTTTCGTCTCAATGGGGGACATGGAGGGAGTATAAAATGAACACAACTTCAGGGAGCGTCAGTTGATCGCGTTTTGGGTGAAATGGCTTTGGGGAGTAATTGTGAGACGTTGCTTATTGCGGCGATAAAAAAGTCAAACAAATGGTCGTGCGGGCAGTGCGTATGGTAGACGTATTGTATAATAGGAAAATAACGCCTCGCTTGCAACACTGACGGATAACGGGCTTCGCAAGAAGTTAGAAAATTTCGTGCGAGAGTGAACAAGAGGACTGTTGAGATTCTGAAGGTGGAAATATAATATATTAAAGAAACTAAGACGCTACCACCGTGCGAGCCGGCCCAGGCTGACTCTTTTACTCTCCCCTGGGAATAGAAGAACAAGGGTTTCCATTTGTTGCAAAGAAATAGAACTGAATTATGGGTTCCTGTTGGGAGCAGGGAAAGCGTGGGCTTTATTATTCATCCTGAATGAGTGGAGATTTTTTTCAGGCCACAAAGGGCGCGAGCATTCGCTCTTTCCCAAATGTGCGGACTCGGCCTCCAAGCGCACTTCTATCACCGCCTAATGTTTTCTTAGGTTTGCGACCCATCGGGAAGGAAAACTTTTTAGCATGGACCACGATGCTGAGTATCCTTCCTCAAGCCAGGTTTCCCCACCATACCTTCACCAGCTGCTATAATTGATACCCGTGCTTACTCTCTACCCAGAGGGTACTCCAGCTTGCTTATTCCAAGGTGCCCACTCCAAGACGAATGCTCTTTCACGATGTTCGAGCCTAGAGGAAGGTATATCATTAATGCGAAAGCCTTACATGTCCCATCAGGACAAAAGCCGGCCGGCGTCGGTGACGGCGGCGATCTTCCATGGCACGAAAATCAGAGACTGTTCAATCAGTACTGTGGCGTCATCACCCGGGATAGCGATCAGCAGGTGGCACCAAATTCGAAAGAGCCTATTGGCTAACGTGACGTAACAGGTGAAGAACATAAAAACATTCGGATTGACGCCAAAGGACAGTAATCGAGTTGAAAAAAGAAAAAAGAAATTAGGATAATTTCGATAGGGAGAGAATTCGGTCAGGGTGCCTTCGATCCGGACTGCTATCCACTGGAAACGAAGGATAGTTGATCCAAGCTGAATAATGGTAGACCTAGCGAATGCGTGATGCAGTCCGCAATTATGATTGTCAATGATAGCGAAGTGAATAAATAAATAAATAAATAAATAAATAAATAAATAAATAAATAAATAAATAAATAAATAAATAAAATACAACCGAAAATAAATAATAAAACAAGACAACGACGACAACCGACATTAACAAAGAGGAAATCATGGTTTTTTCTTCACTGTACCACACACACGCACACGCACACACGCACGCGCACGCACACACACACACACACACACACACACACACACACACACACACACACACACACACACACACACACACACACACACACACACACACACACACACACACACACACACACACACACACACACACACACACACACACACACACACACACACACACACACACACACACACACACACACACACACACACACACACACACACACACACACACACGCACGCACGCACGCGCACGTGCGCGCTGTTTCAATGGCTAGGCAGGTTGAGAAAGGCGCTACGATCAGTTGGATTCGGTGATTAGTTGGTAATTTGTGCAGTAGTCAACATTTCAGTCTTACTACTTAAAGGGACACTAAAGACACTCAAACATGCAATCAAAACCTAATAAACGGCATTGACACTTTCGCCGCATATCCGGCAGCAAAAAATCGAATTATTGCTGAGATATTGCGATATAAGTTGAGGTTTTTTTTTTTTTTTGTTCCCGCCGGTCGAATTCAAACTGTTTTCTCCTACTACGTAGTAGGGTAGGATGACACACACTATGACACAAGAGGAGACTCCGGGATTGCTGGCGCACGGGGAGCGGAGAATACTCCGCAGGTGCGTGCCGAGTCATGATCTTCATTGGATACGCACTTAAGGTAGGCGCATCTGCTGCTACGAGCTCGTATTTCAGGCGTCTCAGGTTCAAACCAAACTATCTGAGCACGCACGAATTAAGTGCCTGAGCCGGATCATAACCGAAACTGAAGTGGACGCCTGTAGCGCCGTGTGCCGTGTTAGCTGAGAGACTAGCGGCATCTACCGACAAGCGGACGAAATGAGTATATTTTATATTTGCTTTGCAACATTTACATTGTCTTTTCATCTTTTTGCCATCGTTTACGTGTGATAAAAGCATGTTATCTCATATTCGAGACAAAACCGACTACCGCATTCAAACGGTCAACGTAATTCGCATTTGTCAGCCTCCGGCATCCCTTGCGCGTCAGGTGATTTGTAGTTGCGAGCCTCCGCCGTTTAGGCTGTGGCGGCGTTACCTGTATTCCTGTTCTTCCTCTTTACTACCTTATAATAGCTCTGTTTTCAGTAAGAGTGGCTTTTTTGTAACCAGGAGCTGGCGTTCTATCGATGCAAGCCCACTTCATTTTTCTCTTTAGTGTCCCTTTAATGAGTATAATGAATACAGGCCTACATTAAAATAAATCCTCTCCAAGCGTAATCGAATTTCATCGTACAATATCTTAATCACCGTCCGTATTTTGGACATACACGTAACTAAATGCGAAGAAGTTTTCTTGAAGGTTACAGCTGTTAAAAAAGAACAATATTATAAGGGAAGTTGCTTTTCACGTCCAATAAGTTATATACTACGCTGTCCACAATTCGCGGTTTAATTCTTGCACTTGATGTCAGAAGAAGTGAAGAAATATGGAATATAGCATATATGCTTCCGAAACGCGCATATGTAAAATCATATACGCGGACAAGGGTGGAATGCTGATTGCGTTTTAGGACCTGTTAAGAGCGAGAGAAATAGAACATTTCCTTCAGAAACTGCGTTACATACAATCTCCTGCGTACGCTTGTGTTCGAGAAACGACTTTATAGAGCCTTAAAATTGAAAAAGAAAAACCAAATACTAGCACCGCTTCAAGATCCTTACTGAGGTTAAACGATTAGCATACCAATTCACGTCTGACTGCAAGCAGACTACGGAACTAAGCGCTCTACACCTACGGTGGCCATCAAAGTCGATCCTTGTGAGATATGATTATTTGACGAGGGTAGCGAAAGGGCAGAAACAGAGTGGGGATTTGACAAATCATGGGGTAATTGGCAACTGCAGCGCTTGAGTCTGTCACAGTGCAGGAGACTCTCTGCAACTTGCTTGATCTCTCTGGTTTCTCGCTGATCGTTTCAGTTGACGAATAATACAGAAAAAAGCAGTTCTTTTTTCCTCTAGAAACTACTGTACTGCATTTGTAATTGTATTGCATTCAAACTGGCCACAACGTACGAGTTTCCCTCTCCCTCCTTTAAGACATCCGCCCATAGCTTGAGTTGCATCATAAGCGGTGTAAATGTGTTGGCTAACACATGTGCTTTTTACCGCGACAGTAGGTCCCCTATCAGCGGATAACACGGCGGCACCCGCGCCGTAGACAAAATCCTAATTGGCCGAAAAATGTTTATGTTACACTTATAACGACAGAATTGAAAGTAATTATTAAAACATCACATAAATTGCTTTTGCAAGGTCCCAGCAAGATTGAAAAATTATTAGGGCATTTAATTATATATAGGGTTAACGAACTGCACAGAAAACAAGAATCGGTATAGAGGTGAGGTGGGAATCGAACCCAGGACTCTTGGAACGCTACGTCTAAGAACGCTGTACGGCTTGGTTAAAGGGAACCTGCGCTGCCTAGGGGGCACACCTAAAATCAGACACCCAGCGCTGCCTGGTGTCAAAATGAGCAAGCGTATAGTAGGACGGAGCACGCCGCTCGTCGTGCCGTGGCTGCGCCCATCGGCGGATTGTGAGCTTTCTATTTCATGCGTAATGGTTTTATAGCAGATTTAATGTTCTGAAGAACTTGGAGTTTCCTTTTTGATTGACTTAAAGGCGAAGCATGACCTCCTCGGCTGCCTGCCAACTTGGCTACGAGCCGCCGCTGCATTATCGAAGCTATAACTTTGTTACGCGCAGGTTTGAAACGGTTCTCGTGAGTTCAATCTTCTTCTTCTTCTTCTTCTTTTTTTTTTTTTTTTTTTTTTTTTTTGCTATGGGGCGCTTGCAAAGTGGAGCGTCCCTGCACTGTGAATTGAGTGCACGCTTTCTGCCAAATAAGATTCCCCTGCGTTGAAGCATCGCTAGTGGAGGGTAAATATATCACAGCAAAATGAAATGACCTCCCTGCTATATTAACATTCAGTAGGATTTGAGAATACTGTGCTTGGTATGTCCACTGAACGCGTGCAGTACTTGCCTACTGCCCTTTTGAGGAATAGTAATGATTCAAAAGCTTCATGAGGAAAAAATTTGTCTACTAAAATGGTGCCTCATGTGTCGCGAAATATAATGCCCCGTTATTTAAGGCGATGCTTTTCAACGCATCTGTAGAGAAACAAAGGCCTGAAGTCTCGTTTCGACACTTGCCTGTTTACAACAGCGAACGACTAGCAAATGATGGGTTTAAGTGTATTTTGCTCATTCTTCGAAGCGAATAACTCCGAGTTGCTATGCTCTGTTCCTTGCACAGAATTAAAATTGCAGCAGGCATCATTTAACGGTGTGATGTGTGTGATTACACAGTGACGTACCTCCCCCCTCCAGCCACCCTGTGCGCCGACTGCGACTAGAGATCGGCCTATTATTTCGTTCCCAAATAAAACACTCGAGCAATTATCGTGAGCTATCAGCATACGTGCCATACAACAATCATTCATTGGGAAGGAGCTAGATCGTACAGCATGATATTTGCAATAGGCAAGTTGTTCTGGATTGAACATGAAGAATATCTACCTTAAGATTTTTACGTGGGCTAAAACAAATATTGCGCGCATGTTTTCAGCGATACGTCAGCCGCCAAACTAAAATATCCAACTAAAACGCAAAAAGCGCTTTCTGTGCTCCTGAAGCCATACATCTTTATTCGAAGGAAACAACGAATGAATTATTTCTCTAACTGGCGAGTTGTTTTCAAGCACGGCTTACTTATTGAACCATTGAGGAATTTTTGAAGGGTGACAAGGGATTTGCGATAGTTTAAATCAGGAAGAAGTCTGAGAGCGTGTCGGATAGGGCATTACCCGACTCTTTGCACTTCCGAGAAAATGCTGCGTATTCAGTTGGGGTGTTAACTATGTCGGTTTTCATTTATAGATAATTGCAATATGCACACCAGGATGCCACTTACTCTCACCCTTTGTTGGCTTGATTTGCCGTCCTATACTTACAACAGCCCCACTCAAGTGCACGAGCAACGCTCAACTATCCGATGCTCGCGCCGGAACCTCATGCTCACGCCCGCTTTAAAAGGCGCCCTTCACAACACGTTCTCATCAGATTGCGCAGATGATAAAAGCGAATATACAAATCTCTATATGTACGCTACGGCAGGCGAAGCCACATTATGAAGCGTAATAAATAGCGCTCAAACGAGAAGCTCAACAATCCTCCGTAAACATCCAGTCTCCTGAATACAGCTCAGTTGTACCGCCACGGTGTTTTGTACGACTGCGATGGAATAGAATATAGAGCAATCTTTTTATCGTAATCGAGCGCTTCTAAACGCAGCAGCATGCTTTTGGTTTGGCGATAAATAACCCGCTCTAAGCGCCTTCAGCCGCGGGAGACTCAAGCCTTCCTACCAAGATAGTAACGCGACGGCCACTAGGCGGCGCTGGCGGTACTCGGAAATTGACCATATTATACTCGAATGTAATGGTATCCATCCGGAAGTCGATGCAGGCGCAGTCACTCTTCCTGAAGCTCTGGGGTTTAGAGATACCAGTGGCCGGGTGAATGAATCTGCGGTGGAAGCTAGCAAAAAACGATTGGAAGATTGGTGGCTTAAAAGCAGAAAAGTGACATAATGTTAGTAATGTAGAAACAAAAATCCAATAAATAGAATGATGGTTTAGTTAACCAATCTAAAACAATAATTAAGATACAGGGGGGAAAATGAGCATGATAGCGACTGCTAGCTCCCCGTTTCGAAGGGGACGCTCTTATATTCCATCCATCCATCCAAACTCCAGCGCAGGCTATGTCCGGCGGTCTGGCACATAGTGTGGCATATTAAGACAGTATGCTAAAGAGTATGTGCAGGATAATAAATGTGCGAAATAAGGCATCAGTGATTAAGCGAGCGGCAAGTACACGTACGCGAGCGACCGCAGGCGGGAGCCGCTGCCGCGTCAACGGTATCCTCCTCCTCCTCCTTTTTATGACAGGCGTTTCTCCTTTTTTTTTTTTCTTCATATATTCAGTGAAACGGTGAACAAATCGAGCGCTTGGAATGAAGCGACTGCTCCTCTAGTGCGGAGCGTAGGACAGAGCACCTCACGGCGCCGCCGAATCTTGGGAGGAACCGCTGCGTAGGAGATGCGCGGCGTCGGAGACGACGATGGGGAAATTCCTCCTTCCTGCGCTCTCGCGCACACACAACCCCGTTCGCGCTGTACAGCGGAAGAGGCGGCTTCGCCGGTTGTCACCGCTGGTCTCGCAGTCCTCCGCTCCGCCGCCGCGCGCAACAGTTCCGTGCACCACCGTCGAGTATTAGCCAACAGCGTGAGGAGGAATGTCCGCGCGGCGCAACGTGTCGCGGCAACGTTTTGCGACGGCGAGGAAAAGTTAACCGGCCTGCCGCTGCGTTTCCTTGGATTTGAGATGCCTTATGTTCTGCTTTGGAGACCGCTTTTGGGCTGGCAAATGCGGATGCGCTGCGGCACCCTCGATAGCTGCTACTACACGCGCAAGCTCGGCCTGGCTTTTTTGAACAAATTATACTCGTAGAAGTGGCCTTTAGTGGGCGCATTCCTCACGTTCTGAACAAATGATTGGAACACCGACCACCTCAACTTGCATGTAAGGCCGTGTCATTCAGGGCAGGATTTTTGTGTTACCATCGGACAAGACGGAGCGAGAGAGGGGGAGGGGATTTATGTAATTATATAATTTTAGGGCCTTTCTCGCCGAAAAATTGAGTTCAGCATGGTTTTTCTGTGTAAAAGTTCTCGCTTGGATACGGGGCGAGGAAGGCAACTGCTCATATGCCACCCGCTGCCAATACAAATTCGCCCCTGATTGCATTTAAGGCATATAGATATTGTTATCTGAATTTAAACTGAGCAGGGCCGCAAATCGCAAGGAAGTTTTTGACGTGCTGAGGCCAATGATAATCAGTGGTTTCAACTGAGCGCATTGTTATTATAGTTAAGCCATTAATAAATTTGCTTTTACTGCAACTTGTCTTTAAGTGCATACATGTGTAGCATAGACTCCTCTATTTCGAAAATTTGCGATGAATTCCTCTCCTAAAGTTAGAAAAACAAAAAGAAAGAAACGAATCCTGACAACGCTGCTAGCTGCCGCATGCAATTTTCTATGGCGACCTTTTCCGCGAGCCGCCCTCTGTCAATGCGCGCATCCCCGGGGCGCCAACCGCATATTTGCAGATGTCCCCGCAGGGCAATTGGTACAGGCGTAAACCTCATGGAGAAAGGAAGCAATTAGAGAACCTGGGACTGCGCCGGTAGAAGATCGCGGAGCACGCTATATCCTTAATCTCGATCTCTATTTTAGAATCGGTTTTCTTCGGTTGTCACGGCGGCTTCCTTCAGCCGAATCTTGCAAACCCATTTTGCCGAAACGCTGTGCTGACTGCGCACTTTTCCTTGGCTGCTCTGGAAGCACGGCCATTTCATGCCTCCTACGCGCCTCCATTATCTTATGTAACGGACATTTAATTCTCAAGGTTCGGTTCCCAGTGCAGTCCCTATCGCAGTCACTATCTGCGTCCGCCTATATAAGTTCAATTCGTACGTCATGCCAGATTCTCGTCGGCAGGAACACCATCGCCTGTCTCTTTAATGCTGCGATATGAACATTAACAAGCAAACAAACAATCTTATACTATAACTGCTTCCACTTGCGCTGTTGTTCCAGAGGGATTTCGGAGAACACAGGATGTACCCAAGAAATATACTGACATCCTCCTGCATTACAGACTTGACAGAACAAAATATTCCCCACCCCACAAGAAACTAACCAGAGAAGAAGCAGTCATCCTCCGAAAAATTCAAACCAACAGCCACGTCCACGGCACCTTACTACACATAATCTCGCCCACCACCTACAGATAAGAATGCGCATTTTGCAACGTACCAAACACCCTACAACATATGGTGTGGGGATGCAAGGGACCAACTGGTACTATAACCACCATGACTATAACCGAAGAGCAGTGGGAGACTCAGCTGTCAAGCCCCAACCTGGAATATCAGCGTAGTCTGGTCAACCGGACTCGGGAGATGGCTCGGGTCCACGACTTCCTGGATCGAGGAGGCTGCCCACGTAGGGCTCAATATTTTACGCCTGCTCATAATAAATGTTTGTCTTTCTCTCTCTTACACCGCTGTTGTTTCTTCTTCCTGTGTTTCAGCCCGCAATTACAAAGAATGAGGCTAAAAAATAAACTGTTGGCCTCTTCGTTGGCTTCTAAAGGCTTCAAAAATTCACAGCGGTTAGAAGTCCTCCGGGAACTTCACTTACAGGAAAAGACTGCTGAATGGACGCTGAAGGGCTCAACGAGACTATTTTACGCCTGCTCTGCCTTGCCCAACTGTACCAAAGAAAAGTAGCAGATGCAATTAGCCTATAATTTCCTCTTAGATTAGGCGAACACGACAAGCCATAAACACATATTTTGCGTCATATTTACTCCAGGACCGTTCGTTGCCCTGGTCGTCGCGCAACTAAGCACAGCTACTTGAACCGGTGTTGAAGGAAACCCCACAGAAACTAGACGTACGTGAACTATTAAAAACAGTAGCAGTTGTTTACATATACACATATAAAGATAAAGTCATCGGCCACGTGCTACGTGCTTGGTGAATCGAACTTATAAATATGTGCGTGCACAAAAGCAGATGCCTCGCCCCATGGCTGCTGATACGGACATCTTATTGAGGCCGTTCATTCGTCACGTAAGTGCAGAGTTTCGGCCGATTAAGTGTAAGAATAACTGAAAAGTGAAAACCATCGTATTACTTCCGTTATCAAGCCAAGTTCATGAGGCAGCTCCGCAGACGTGAAGGCTCCTGAGAGTAGAAATTCAATTTTCACGGGACGCGTAAAAGAAACGAGCAGGAAACAGATGTAAGAGGTATTTTTCTACTCACACTCAGGAGCACTGCAGCCGCTCACGCAGTTATAAATGCCGCCAATAGCGACTACACTCGCGTGGTCTCAAGTGTTCGTAATGTGCAATCTTCCCATTGACAAACATTATACTGAACCGCGTCGAGGCACGTCCGATATGCAATTACCGCTGACAACGTCACGTCTTTCCTCGCTGCGAGCAAATCGGCAGGGATTTCGGCATGCGGTATATCTGTTGAGCTGCACGGAATTGAGCGCTGTCAGAGTGCGCCGCGGCGAAGGAAGAAAACGAAATTCCAAGCCGCAAGGAAAAGTTAAGTCGGAAAAGCGACACGTCCTCCATTACACACTCGTTTTATCAGGTTCCGTTCTTACTGTTTATTTCCAGCGGCGAAGACCGTATCAGTGAAGAGGAGGAGGTAGGTGCTATCTGCCATTTTGTAGCACTCGCGTGCACATTCCCCCTTTTCCCAGCCGACGTGGTTCACAGTGGCGTGCGCATTTCACGGGCGTTCTGGAGGGACATGCGTCCCCCGCCAGCAGCCGTGCAGGAAAACCCATCGCACGGGTCTCGGTCGGAACGCGCGCTGCGTGAAGATCGGTATCGCACGGCACCGTCCCGAGAGCCACCGACAGGGGGAAGAAGCAGCCGGAGCTCACTCAATCGAACGGAGGCTGTGCAGGCTCGCTGTCCGCGTGGCGCTGCAACGCTTGTACTACTGCGGGTCTACTCCGACTTCCCAAGTCTCTTGGTTATAAACCGTGCCGTCGGCTGCCCTGCTGTGCGACAATATGTCCGTAAAACTCTCGGAGAACATCCGAGTTTATTTACGAGGCTGGGCTCGAAGACCACCCCTACACGAAGTTACATATATATTTCTGTCACGATGAAGACCTGGAGTCGCTTCACCCTCACACCCCACACCCATCTTGCCTGAGGGCTGCATTCTTTAGTGACTGAAATTACGCACCGTGCTATTGAGATTTGTAATGTTCGTCTCAATATTGGCGAGTTGATAAGCACACATAACTGCCTGCGTTTCATTTTGCATAACGTAATGCTTGAAGCGATGCTGCGGGTGCTTTCCGCATAGTGTGCGCGCGTGCAAATTTACATCCTGCTTCCTTTCTTCGCACAGACCACTTGCCACTTCGTTTTGCTTTTGTTAGGTGGTACCACGGATGAGTTAAGCCTAAAAGTGTTGTCTTGCTTTGGGTCCACTGGTCAATGACAAGCTCACGCACTTAAACTGCCGAAGGTTGGTCTGCAGTGTATTTCCGGCTAAAAGCTTTCTGCCAAGCGTATATGATATATAATCCTATGGCCGTTCACTGTCTTGAAGCCGAGGCTCGCCACAGAAGCATGCCCGAGTCAACAGATTTGCTTCAGAAACGACGCCTATACTGCAGCTTCCAAATTAACAATCCGGTGACACTTTCAACAAGACTGATGACGTTACGCAATACCCCCTATGAGGATAAAGTTCATCTCGCGACCCGCATACTTGGACCTATATAGCTACGAGCACGTATGCGCACAGTTTACCGCGCTGCAGGTCATCGACATCGATCGTGTCATTTTAGTGCGCCCATCGCGTGCCCCGGATCGATTTGCACTGACTCATTTGCATTCAGGCTACATCGAAATGCAGTCGTCCTGGGTCGAGATCGAATCCGTGGCTACCGGGACAAGAAGAGGAAGGGCCGCGCCGCAATGGTTTCCCGCCTCAAAACTATATCACTCTTGTTTTGGACGGAAATCTGATACTATAGAGTAGAAGTGTAGGCATGACCCTGTTCAGGCGCAGATCAGTCCCCCGGCGATTGCGGCATGGAACCTCGCCTCCCTCTTGGCGCAGGGAACTGCAACATATTTCGCGCGCTTTCTCACGCTACTGCCGCGTTTGAGCCTAGGCAACAAATTTTCTGATTGGAAAAGGGGCAAAGAGGCCGACGGACAGATTGTGTGCACTATGCGAAGAGAAGGACTTCGCGGGGACCGGAAGATAAAAGATAATTAGAGCTGTTTGCCGTTGCTATACCGCGGACATGACTATGTTCTCACAAAAAGGGAGAAACGTTTGGAAGAGAACGACAAATTTGACATGCGTTCTCTTGCCTCTCATATCTGCCCTCAATTCACTTGCACCATTCGTTTGCCGACGGCTTATCTTTGTGCCTTTTTTCTTTCGGTTTGGTTTATAGCGTTCAACCTTACAAAAATCAACTTAGGATATGAGGGCATGAAATTTCGGCCACCTGGGGTTCTTCAGCGTGCACTGACATCGCACTCCACACAGGCGCCTTGATTTTCGCCTCCGTCGAAATGCGGCCGCCGCGGTTGGGGTTGAGCCCGCTCTTAGGATTCGAGTGCTCTAACGTTACATCGTCTTGAACTCAACGGAAATTAGTGAAGAGGATGGTCTCACGCGTACACGAATCCCTCGTTCGGCGCACATTCTGCGGCCTTGTACCGGTGTATGCTGACAGTTAAATACAATGCTAAAACGAACTTGACTCAGTTGAAACCTCGGCGGTGATGCAGGCATTGCGAAATCAGGGGGTAGACGAGCCGTGCGTGAAAGTGCTGGAAGATATATATAGTGGCTGCACAGCAATCATAGTTCTGCATAAAGAAAGTAACAAAATTCCCATAAAGAAAGGTGTTAGGCAAGGAGACACAATCTCCCCAGTACTGTTCACAGCTTGTTTAGAGGAAGTATTCAGAGACTTGGAATGGGAGCAGTTAGGGATAAGGGTAGATGGAGAATACCTCAGTAATCTGCGATTTGCTGATGACATTGCCTTGTTAAGCAACTCGGGGGATGAACTGCAAATAATGATTGATGACCTAGACAGGAAAAGCAGAAAGGTAGGCTTGAAAATCAATATGCAGAAGACTAAGGTAATGTTCAACAGCCTCGGGAAGGAACAACAGTTTACATTAGGTAGCGAAATACTGGAAGTAGTAGGCGAATATGTCTACTTAGGACAGGTAGTAACCGCAGATCCGGACCATGAAAAGGAAATAACAAGAAGAATAAGATTGGGATGGAGTGCATTTGGCAAGCACTCGCAGATTATGACTAGCAACTTACCGGTATCGCTCAAGAGGAAAGTATACAACAGTTGCATCTTACCTGTACTCACCTATGGGGCTGAAACGTGGAGGCTAACCAAGAGAGTTCTACTTAAGTTGAGGACAACCCAGAGGGCTATGGAACGAAAAATGGTAGGAGTAACATTAAGAGATAGAAAGCGTGCAGAGTGGGTCAGAGAAATAACTCAAGTTACCGACATTCTAGTAGAAATTAAGAAGAAGAAATGGACATGGGCAGGACATGTAGTGCGAAGAGAGGGTAACCGATGGTCGCTGAGGGTAACAAACTGGATTCCAAGGGAAGCAAAGCGTAGCAGGGGGCGGCAGAAAGTTAGGTGGGCGGATGAGATTAAGAAGTTCGCAGGGGTCAAGTGGATGCAGCTAGCACAGAACCGGGTTAAGTGGAGAAATATGGGAGAGGCCTTCGCCCTGCAGTGGGTATAATCAGGCTGATGATGATGATGATGATGATGATGATGATAATAATAATAATAATAATAATAATAATAATGATGATGATGATGATGAAAACGAACGCCCTCCACCTCGACTGATGGTTGAGTCGGCGGTAGGGATTCCCTCTCGGTTGATGGTGACGGGTGCGAGAGGAGGGCCTCGTGCAGGACCCTGGGCGACTTTGCGACTGACGGCTGCAGAGTTGAGCGCATGTCGTCCATCAAATGAGTGACCACCATCCGATGCTTTTCCAATGCTGACTAAACATTTATTAACTCAAAATAGAATAAGCATAACTAACACATTTTTCATTACATTCAGATTACACGACGCCCTAGCCTACTATCGGCCACTACCACGAACTTCCTCTCTACTTCAGCCACGTTGTCTCCTACCTACGGCCCCGGGCCACCACCAGTCACACACGACTGGCCCGCGAGCTGCCGTCCAGCAAAATCTCCGCAGCCCGCTCTCTAATTCCCGCACTCCGATCTCAAGCAATTCCCGCCAAAACTTATGGTTTAGCCAATGACAACACCCTCGAAACACCACAACCAATGAACAATTTTCCCGCCACTTTCAACCGAATTAAACACTTCATAGAGAAAAGAAAAACAAAACACAACATCACACACAAGCGAAGCTGCTCGCCGCCCTGGATAGCTACGCCAAAAAGAAAACATACAGGGATGCACGGTGCTGGCCATTTCTATCGTCGCCTTGCGCGCAGAGCGTCTCCGAAAGACAACAACACGCTTCTCGGTCATTTCGGCCGAGAAACCCGAAACCCGAGCCTCGGCACCCCCGGAGAGCCGAACCCCCGTCTTTGCCGGAAGCGCGACGCCGTTTGTGGGACAAGCTCACCTTACACCGTGGACAAGCTACAGTTCCCTCTCAAGCTCAAGCCCCTCTCTCCTTGCGTCCCCGCAGCGCCTTTCGTGGGTCCAGCCCGCTCTGCCATTCCGTTCTCATTTGATCGACGTGCAGTATTCTTCCCCCTCTGCTTTCTCCACGACGCACTCTGGCTGCGTCGTGACACTGACCTTTCGTATATGTCGGTATATGCCGATCCAGCAAGGGCAGAGTCCGGTGCTGGGATTCGTTATACTTGTCAAGCTGTCTCATTCCCTCTTATTCTTTCTCATTTTCGTGTAGTGGAGACTACAATGTTGACATAACAGATGATGATGATGATGATAATAATAATAATAATAATAATAATAATAATAATAATAATAATAATAATAATAATAATAATAATAATAATAATAATAATAATAATAATAATATGTTTTTTACTTTGTGTACATATTTTCCTCCAGCTGGCATAAGCGTCAAATTGCTTGTGTGCAGACCTGGGCAGTTAGTAACATCCTAGCTAGTAAAGTACTTAGCCAAAAAAATAAAGCCAGTCATGCAAAATTTTTCACTAATCCTTCACGCAAACAAGCTGACGTAGCTAAGCGTAAATCAAATGAAGCTTTGCGAATGTTCATTCTACAATGTTTCCAATTTACCTTTACATTTAATCGAATCATATATAGTATTTTTGGTCAGCAACAACTACCTTTAGAATATAAAATATGCTCGAGGTTTAGTTTAACACTATCGGCGCTCATAATGTAAACCACTTATGCGACATCAAAGAACAAGATGTTTGAATAAAGCGTCTCAATCAGAAATCGATTCATTATAGCGGTCACTGCAGCTGAAAAAACATATATATTCCCATTGAGAAACGTTCTTTCGTACTTGTTTTTTGCTGTACGCACATGTCCGTGACGTTAAGTGTTCTTTACGAACCGGCTGGCTTCGGTGCTGCACCAGAGGAAAATTAATTAGTCTCCAAGAACTCCGCTCTTTAATATAGGTAGACAACGTATTATTTATGCTGATCAACCATCGTGGTCAACAAATTGTTGTTTCATCCAACAAAGCAAAGCAGATGAACGCTTTTAAAAGAAGCTCGAGTTTTGTACGCATACGTTCGTGCACCTTTCCTTTGTGATGCTCTCTAGCTTAATACAGAGGCACTATACAACATCGGAGCTCCCAGAATGGTAAATGACCTGCTTTAGAAAGACCAATGGACATGCCCTTTCTTTTCTATGCAGACGCATTGCTACCCGCCTTCTAAGACATCGTCGTGGTGGCTGTGGAGCTTCTTTCGAGCAACCCCTCGGAAAGTAAATCGCCCCCGGTGAATTTCAAGCCCAGGCAGAAGCAAACAGATTAGCTTCGATGGATACGGCGTACAATCAATGCGCTATAGCCGTAAAGTCTTCACGTGCTAAGCTCTCTTACGCTGAGCTTCGCATGTTGTAGATTTCACCTCCTTTGACGAAGTTACATTAAAGGCCTTTATTAGGCTTCCTTTTTCCCGACAAAAGCCTAAAGCACTCGTAAAATACTTGGCTAAACGTGTCAACACGGGGCCAAATGAAGCAAAACTTATCTAAACGAGTGCTAGACAATGCTTAGGCATGCATACTATGCCACCGCTTAATTTTCATTTTAAGCGAAGCAAGCTTGAGGCTGCTCGAGGCATTCAGTGAGCGGTTAGCGGTGTATGAGGGCAGCACAGATCGCCCACTCGCTTTTGGTCACCACTCACCACTGAATAAGAAGTGGCCCTGCGGCCTGTCCAATGAGGATTATGACAAATGAGAATATCATGTTCATGGCATGGTGCGCCTGAGCCATTCGGTAAATGTGGCCCGAACATCTGGCAATATCGAGAGGCCTGGAGTTTTTTTCCTCTTGCTCCTCTGGTACTTCAAGATGATTTATTTAGTTACAGTAATTTGACTACTCTGTGAGCGACTTTTCTTCTGGTCTGGATAGCTAACACAAAGGGCTAGTCGTCATAGCAGAGGTCTTCGGGTGAATGTCGACCTTCTGTGTTTCCTCGACGTGCTCCAACGTTGCAAGATAGCACACGGACGTCTTTGCATTTGGCCTCCATGCAGATGTGGGTGCCGCGGCCAAGATAACTGAACGCTGAAGTTAAGAGATGGCAGGTATGTAGCAGAAACAACAAAGGCTAAAATCTTTTTTTTGCAAATGATTTCGTATATTTTGCGGTGGAAGAGCTGATACAGTAACGGCAGACATGCGGGCCTGGACCGCACATGAATCAGAGTGGACAGACCGGACACTTGGTCGGGATACTTAGAATTCATCTTTTGTACGAACCTAAGCCACTGGCCTGGATTAGATCTGTACAGTGTCAAGCGTCAGCGACAATTGTCCAGGCTGAGCAATAAAGCCTGGGGAGTGCTCTGTCATGGGAACGTGCACAGCAGACACGAACAGTTATGTAAATTTTACACCCATATAACACTGCGGTTTCTGAACCCCCCCCCCCCTCCCCCCAATTTTTTTAAAGCACGCACATAGAGGATTGTTCAAAAGTTCTGAGGCTGCAGGGTAGGCTTTTCAGGGGGATTCCTGAAACTCAAGATGCCGTAAAGTTTCCGAGGCCGTAAGACGTGACGACGATACTTCTACGCCAGAGTTTCGGAGGTGTCGTGAATGCCCGGCTAAAGTGCTCAAAAGGGGACTCTGTGTCTTGGGAACGTTTGACCAATTCTGTACCCTTCCAAAAAAGTGCGTCCCCTATGTTGCTCGACGTAAACCACCTTCGCAGACCTGCTATGACTGGCACCGATGCTATACGACTGACGTAGTGATCGTTCGTTCGGACAATACACGTTCGCCGTAGGTTTTACGGAAGTACACAAGCGAATGTGTTTCGTGAGTCAACAGAGTCTCACTTGCTTGCGACCTCGACGTGCTAAAAAGACTTACGATGTTTATCCAAAGACAGATGCTTCCGCACTAGAACTTGGCCTGCGTTCCTGGGGGGAGGGGGGGGGGGGGGGTCAGAGGATCACTGTCAGAGTGTACCTCCCTTACCTCTTGTGAAGGCCATTCCTGCGTCCGCAAGCGGCTTAGAAAAGGTCGTACGGAAGCACCATGGATCCAAAGAAAGCGGCAGTCTCTCGCACCTGAGGACGTCTGGAAAGAGCCTGGGCTCTTCACATTGGAGCCATCGATGAATGTTAACCCTAGGCTTGCCGTTATCAAGGACGTTTTATACTGCAAATACATCTCAACCTGCATTTTTTTATTCCTCCATGGGGCCTGCAAAGCGTCTTTCGAGCGACCACAGAAAAAAACAAGAAAAAAAAAAACGCCGCTGGTTTCGCACACAGACCAAGGGAAAAGATTAGTTTTGTTGGCCACCGTGTAAGTGACTGTACCATCTTGCTTCTCCTAGTTAAACCGTTTTCGACAGTTTTCCAGCGATTAGTGTCTGCTCTTTGGTATGAATATAGTAAGTCCAGAAAAGAAAGTGGGAGGTAGAAAACCAGCATCATAAGACGCTTGGAAAACTTCCAGCAAAGCAAGTGCAATGCAAAGCGAAAATATTTTATAAAATTCGCTAGTAATACCATCCTGATCAGGAGATTTCCGACTCTGCAATTCAAAAATAGCAGGTTTAACCTCGTCCAAAGTGATAGGTCCCTCCATTATAGCACGCTGCTCATCGTCAAGTTTAGGAAAAGCTTTGAGCAAGCAAATGTAATCTGATCTCCCATTTTGGCCCCCATAACTCTCAAAGAGCTTTAGATAATAGACAAAGAAATAATCAAGAATTTCAGGTGCACCACTGTAGGTTGACCCGCCATATTGAATTTCCAATATTTCCTTGAAAAGAGCGGTTTCCCTTTCATCACTCAGGGCCCGTCTAGATGGCTTTTCGTTTAGAACCCTATCTGCATTTAGACCTAATTAAGGCCCCCTTATATATCTCGGTTGCAAATTGTTGAAGGTCGGCTTTAACATTATAATTTCTTATTCTGCATAGGCATCGGGGCGAGTTTGTGTAGCTCGTGTAACTCAATTAACGTACGCCCTTGCCCACGAAGGTGATGCCTCTTCAGGAATGCGATCATCACTGAAGCTTCAATAGCCGCATTCTTCGCCTCTTGTTTAAATAAGAACGTAGAGGTCAATGCGCGACCATGTGTCTTTAAAGCAAATAGATACAGCAAGCTGAAAGGTTACACCTGAAAGAAGATAGCTGTTCGTTTTCCGCAGCTCCCAACGAGGGTACATAATGCACCGACTGTATACTTTCCTATCGGGACTGACAGCATGCAGCGATCGCTGAAGAATATGGACCGCATCCAGTAACCAAAAACAGTGGCTATATAGTCCGTCTAGTGAAACCTAAATCCTGTCAAGCTGTATTTTTTACCCCGTGTTGCGTTTACTCCAGGAAACAATCGATTTACCGGCCCCTTTACGTGCACGCAAAGCTGCCAGTCTTTTCCACTGTGCTTCGGGTGTCATTGTCTTCACATCCTCTGAGAACGTTGCCCTAAAGACATTAATATATAGGCCTCTTTCACTCTATAACAATTCTAAAGCGCCCGTTAAATACTTTGCTAAATATGACAGGACGTGTGCGAAGTGAATCTAAATGAAGCAAAACTTAGCCTAACGAGTGAAAAATTTTGCTTCTGAATGTATGTCCGTTTTCTTTTAATGGCTGCCTCTATGCTTGAGTGAAAAACACGTTGCTGCTTACAGCGACTTGACGGTTTCATGTGTCCTCAGAGCGAGTAGCTCCGCTTGGCGACATGTGCCAAAATGTCGGCACAAACCGAACATTTACAGAAGCGTTGACTTGCGTGTGGCTTTTAGCCGAAAGCGAGAAGTGGTGCCCCCATAACTCAGTCGTGCTGTAGGGTAGCACATAACCGTTTGTGGCGTGCAAGGAAGTACTTTCCTCGCAGCAAATTATCAAAGCATCTGGCTTGCATGAGCTGCTCGCACAGAAACGACAACTTGTATCTATTTCCGTACATCAGAAAACACATTCCTGTCACTTAAGTCGGCAGCGTTTACAATTCCCAGACCTCTAGCAGCCACGAATCCCCATGGGCTTCCGCGAACGTTTACTTTGCCCGAAGAACAAATGCAGATTTTTTTTTTTTCTCTTAACGCGTTGTGACCACGATAACTGTTCCTCGAGTGCTACGTCCGCTCGGCTTTGTGAGATTTCGTATGCGAACTGAAGCGCTTTCTTCAAAAGCTCCCGCACAATGCGGTTAGATTCGTGAATGAGTAATGCGAAAGAACGAGTCAATGATGAATGGCAGGTCGATGGGAATCTCACCGTGCACGATATACGCTTGACATTTCAAATTCCTTTCGAGCGATACGACGATATGAGTGAGTCGAGGTAGGTAATAACCTGCAGAAGCTGTATGTGAAGAAGACGCATTGTTTTCATGCCATAGCTGTGCTCAGTGTGTACTTTAAAACTGGTGACGTTCGTTCAATAAGCCTACATAAGTTGGAGCTTCAAAATTTAAGATTTTTTTTTTTCTGCGACTAACAAGTCCAGATTTCGGGGACACTAACGTGAGGCAAGTGTCGGATATTGTAAGATAATCTTATGCACAAGCAAATGGAAATGACAATCTTCCGAAGCGCGGCAAAAGTTTGCTTTTGAAGCTTTTCCCGCGCTCGCAGCGAGTAGATAAAGCTGCCGTAAAAAACCAATGGGACGCATTTTTCAAAATAATTGCGAGGCGTGTGTCGAATATTGTAAGATACTTTTTGAATATTGTAAGATACTCTTTGTGAACACGTTCATAGAAATTGTACGGCCATGAAAACCAAAGGGGCGTTTTTCGAAAATAAAGAGAGTAAACCTGCCAGTATGCGTAGGGAGGATCTACGAATATATTTGTTTATTATGGTGTAGTTATACAACACGCGAGAGACTACGCTCAACAACTCTTTCTCAGAAAGTGTCCAGAATTGCTGGGTACAATTTGAACGAAAACCAGGTGCCGATAAAACAATCTAGATTGCTAAGTTACTAGATTATAACTTTTCTGTGATTGCAACAGCTGCTGTTAAAATTGTTGCCGAGGCAACCTAATGAAATTCTATGCGCCTGCGTTCCCTAAAGCATTTGAGCGGAAAATTTAGAATTGGGTCTAAAACGACAAAAAAGAAAAAAAAAATCGGAGAGTTTTTGTCCACTTCGCCACCAACATGAATATTTAAAAATGACGTTCGTGGAGACTTCGCTACAAATTTAAAGTGGCGACGTCGCCGACTTCCCAGTAATTTATTTATGATAACTAATGTATAACTTTGATATTATTCAGATATCCCTCATGTCCCACACCTGGGGCCTCCGAGGTGTATTCTAAATAAATAAATAATATTTTGCTCCATGCTTCATGAATTACGATATATATAGAGATGTATCCGAAACTTCGATTAAGCATGCTCTATTTCTACGCTAGCTGCCATTTTGAAACGAACGGTCGACGAAGAGCAGGGGCGAGTGTGTACCAAAGCTTTCTGGCTGCAACGATGCTCGCCTTTCCATGCTCTGCAAATTCTGCCATTTATTGCAGTATACAATTGGAAAGAAATAAAGTGGACAAAGAAGAGCAGGATCCAAATTTTAAATTAAACTGTATAACATTCGAATCAAAACGAGGGACTGCTTCTTTATACCATCTTTTGATATTATACGAAGACATACATTACCAAAATTCGATAGTTTCACGCAGTATCTCTCGTTATAGGTGTTTCCCACTTTCTTCGAAGGTGCACCAAACCCTGTCCAGTCTAGCTGTTCAGGAGGTTATGCTCGATCATGGAGGAAGGAAAAAACTTCGGAGAGGCCCTTTCCATTCCCAATGCATTGGAGAAAGTGTGGCGGAATGACGTCAAAATTTAGGGTTAGCCAAGTCGGGCCATTAGCAACGGTGACGCTGTTGCTATGAAAACTCGGGCCACTAGCAACAACGTTGCTAAGGGCCCTAGGAAAAAGAATGCGGAGGGTAAAGGAGGAGGAGAGACGTTGCAGCGTCCGGTCGCGGCGCGGCCGCGCCGGTTTCAAAAAAATGACGTCAGGGCCTCTCCTAAGTTCTTTATTTCCTCCATGTGCTCGATTGAAAGCAACAACGACAGTGTCAGTATTTCAACAGAAACAGCTATCGTTACAGCGCGACGCTATTCGCTGTCGTGGCTTCGCTGTTCGATCTCTGTATGGACATGTACGTACGTATTTAGAACCATGACCCACAGAAGGCACACTTTAGGACACTTCTCTGGATTTTGAAGCCGCGGCGCTGCGGCTGCAAAATGCGGGCTGTGTGTGTTTGCCGCGGGCTGTGTTTTGAACCGGATAGAGGAGCGGCCGCCTGCGGCCGGCACGTAAGCGTCGCGTTGCTTGCGTGATTTGGCGGCACATTGTTGGACTGACTCAGATTGGAACGCGGAGCCGCGACTGGTACGTGTCTCTAGGAAGCCGGGTGCTTCCGGTGCGGCTCAAATTACTGTCATCACGAAGCGCAAGCCATGGCTGAGCAACAGCGACCACTTTGTGTCGCTTCCGCGCCTAAGTCGGTGGGTGCTTGCCGTTCAAGCAATTACGTCCGGACACGCGCGCAATATATAAGCCCACATATACCTCCAGCTAAGCGCGACTGGCTTCGTCCTCCCTGGAGGAAAGGAGTGTTCGTGGCACTTCCTCGTTTCGCCATGCCACGCGAAAACTCGGCAAAGCTCGAGGAGCTGGGGATCGCGTTACGAAATAGTAACGCGTCAACCGGTTGTCGAGCGGATAGTGCGACAGTGCGTGCGCGCTACAGTGCAAATTAGCGAAAGAAAAAAAAAAATCAGTCCCACTGACGTGAATCTATTGGCGAGAATGGCTTCACGGACGAAAAAAAAAAAAAAAAGCGCTGTGCATGCTGGCCGCTATATCCTGAATAAATGGCAGCTTTCTTTAACTCCCGAGCTGACAAACCTGCATTATAAGAGAGAACGTAATTAGACATTTGGGAGGAGTCCCTTCGTACTGGCAACGTTCCGAGTCGACATTCATTCGGCTGGTTGGAAATGCTCGAAACCACCTAATCCGTTTGAATATTTAGTATTAAAACTGCGGAAAAGCAGTCAGCGCAGTGCCTTTCAAGTCATACTCCTCTCGTTGCATCTTCTTGCTCGACAGAGTAGCTGTAATAAAGTAAGCCTACTCCTGTTCAACAGACTGATACACAATTATGATAAACATGTCTGAATGAGAATTTAGTTTACAGCAGTATTCATATATTCCAGTAGTTGGTTGTTACTCATGAATTTTCCGGATGTGACGTTTTAAAGTTTAACTGCACGTCAAGCTGTAGTTATGTTATGCTGTGGTCTCTGAAACCATCGAGGTATGCAACTTATCCTGTCGCTCCAGGAGTTCTGAGGAAGGTTAAGGCTAGAAGCTTAAAATTACGAGTTATTTGATTATTTGCTTGAAATTGAAGTCTACATTTCGCCTGATTAGCTCTGCTGAAACGCGACGTGACGATGACAGATTTGAACAGACTGTCTGCGGAAAATTAATATCGGTATGTTGAATTCTTTCAGCAGGGTATTGCTGAGTGGCGGTAGTAATACTAGCATTAAGCGTAGCAATGAAATATTAGAATCATATGGGCGATAACAGACATTCATCAATTTAACTTTACCTATGGTGTTGCACATGTAGCCTATCCTTAAAGAGTGAAATGATCAATGACGTGAAACGACACAAACTCTTTTTCTTTTTTGATGGTGAGAAAAGGAACGCTATATATGTTTTTTAAATTAAAAGTTGCACCAGCGTGTATTGCAATTATTTTGGACGAAATAATTTTTGTTCATTGCACCTGGATGCTGCCAGGTATCCTCTAGTGCGAGGATATCGCAGTCACCATTATATAGTAAGAACTCACCTCTTCGCGTTCGGGAAGCAGACTTCAGATGATACCTACCGAATTCAGTGTCAGATGGCCTAGATAGCGCCTGAGTGAATTTGATCTTGTCTAGCTATATTTTGGAGGGACAACAAAGCTAATCGGGTTGTCGCGCTTTGGTGAAGATACGTAGCCTATCAGCTACTGGGTTGCATGGCTTTTTCTGTTTGTTTGTTTCTTTTTTTGACAAATCCGTTTAGCCTTTGTCTTAATTGTCTGACTGCCGAAAAAAAAAAACTTTTGGAAAATAATATTCCAAAGTTTTGAGGTGCAGGAGTACGGTTTTTATTTTTATACATGTTCGTGTTTGATTGGTTTGTTTTCCAATCCGCCGCGAGGTGCGGAAGCAGTAATTTTTGTTTTCAGACATGGTATTAATTACACGCAGTTATACACAAAAAGTGCGTACACGTACTGTTTACAAAGCACTCAGCTTTTTCTGAGCTGTACAACAGAAAACACAAGTGAAAGGCAGGCAAATATAAACACCGTGTCACCAGTGGAAACCAGTTAGGTTGAAAGTCATTTTGTTCATAAAGGTCCCTCAGTTGCGGCACTATTTTGCTAAAATGGATTCTAGGTGGAACAACAGGTTCAGTGTTGCGATCCAACATGCGTGTCTTCCGCAAGCTATGAAGTCCAATATGGAAAAACATGTCATATGGTGCGTAATCAGATTGCGTAACAGCAAGATACCGCACACTGTACGAATTTAGAACAAAATCTTTCTTAGAGTTTTTTGCAGCACGTCCCAAAAGAGAATTGCGTATTTGCAATTAATGGAACAGTGCTCAGTTGTTTCAGACACATCACACAGACGGCAGCTTACAGAAGATACAAAAATATTTTTCCTATGGAGCCATGTGTTAACAGGTAGAGCTTTGGTGCGCAGTCTAAAGAAAACTGTTCTCGTGCAAGGAGAAATTGGCATTTTGCGTACCCTCTTTAGCACATCATGACCCTTAAGACCAAAGTGTAAATAACGATACAATGGTGGGGGAAAAAGAATATCAATTTCTTGTATAGACTCTTGCGCGAAACAGAATATAAGTACTCATTCGAGAACCATACTGTCAAAACTCGCACCGAAGCATAAACGTCCTGCAGCATTATTCCTAGCAAATGTGGGCGTTCAGTAAAATCTGAAGAAACTACTAAGTTGGGAAGCAAATTCATGAAATTAACTTGTAGGAATGCTCTAATAATTGGATGTGAACAATCACGAAAGAAGAAGAAACGGGCAATTAACTGCTTCACATGCAGGTGCGCTAAGCCGAGGTCCCCCTGCACAAACAGGTCTGAATAGGTTATCAGGTCGAATCGGTTCAAAATTTGATGACCAAATAAACGTCGCAAATATTCGGTGAAAACTCTGGATGTAATGTCTAGCACAGTGGAGGACCTGAAGCATGTAATAATGTTTTGTCGCCAGAAACATGTTGCACGCCTGAGCCCGACCGAAGATTGAAAGCCGATGGGGGACAGATGCATTAGCATAACTCTGGACGACTGAAGCCCGCTCTTTCCAGTAATGTGCACTAGACTTAATTGCAGGCAGTGGAACGCCCAGATATTAAGGGGGCACACATGACCATTCAACTCCAGCATATAGGGGCGGTGTTGAGCCCCACGAACCAAACCAAAGGCCAGAACTCTTGGATTGATTTATCTGAGCACCAGAAATGATGTGAAATTGTTCTATGCTGGATATAACTTTATATGCTTGGTTTGTCAGTGTAGAAAAACGCAAGATCAATCGCATATGCAAGCACTTTAACCTCATTTCTAAGGAGAGGGAAGACATGGATACTATTGTTACGTAAAACACTCAAACAAAGTGGCAGGTAAAAGGCAAAAAGCAGCGGACGCATCGGACAGCCTTGCTTCACAGGAGAGTTGATTGGTATAGGGCTTGAGAAGTGGCCATTTACAATCAGGCGAGTCGAACAATTGCTATAGCAAAGTTGTGTATCCCATTTAGTAATGCAGAACCAGCATTCCCTCGCTTCAGAAGAGAAAAGAATGAATGGCGAACTCGATCAAATGCCTTTGCGAGGTCAACCTGAAGTAAAGCAACCTGATCATGAGAGCAGGAGCATGATTCGAGGATTGTGCGCGCAGTGTGTACATTGATTTGAATGGTGCGGCCCCTCAAGCCGCACGTCTGGTGAGGGCCAATGAGAACTGATACTGCGAACTGTAGGCGATTTGATAAAATTTTTGCGAAAATCTTGCAATCCACATTTGCCAATTTGATTGGTTTATAGCCTTCCACTGAGCAAAATTTTTATTCATCACTACTATTTGAAATTAAGACTGTGTGTCATTTTGTAATAGTCTCGGGAAGGGCCTCTACATCAAAACTCATCGCGAAGACATCTAGCAGGATAGGAGCAAGAACAGTTTTAAAAGCTTTGTAAAATTCACAGGAAATGCCATCAGAACCAGGCGTTTTTGAGAGAGGTAACTGATCGAGTGCCACTTCTACATCTTGTTGCGTGAAAGAGCTACTAATTACAGAACAATAATCTTCTGATAAAGGGGTCACCAGGGATGTGAAAAGCGAGATAATGCCAGAATTTCTCACAGGAGGAGTGGCAATAAACAACGTCGAGTAATAATCCACGAATACGGACGTAACTTCATTCGTACTCCTAACCAATGTGCCATTACGCATTAATTCCGGAATAAGCTTTGCAGTCGCATGATGATGTTCATCAAGCAAAGCCTGCCGCGTTGCGTTCGCAGTGCAATGCACGCTTGGCACGAGATCGAATTAAGGCACCTCTGTATCTTTCCGCATCATGCCTTTGTAATTCACCTTTGACACTAGCAATTTCGTCCGCATATGAGTCAGGGGATTCACATTCTAGTTCATACAGGTTGTACAAGCTTTTGATAAGTATACCTGCTCCTGATGTTTCCTGTAGAAAGATTTGATTGAGCCAAGTTCAATTTCTATCGCACGTACTTCTTGCTTGAACATTTCCCAAGCGGCAAACA